>NC_092149.1:74009442-74029442 GCF_045791955.1 Oncorhynchus clarkii lewisi
GCAGGCGGTTAATGGCACTAGCCCACAACTATGGACCCCAGGACACGCACAGGAATGAAATGTGAGGTCTGATACCTGTTACCAGTTGGGTTGCAAAACATATTGGCTGCATAGTCAGCACTGTTGCCACTGATGCAGTTCAGAGATTGGGAAGAAATAGAGCAGAAACACGTACATTGTAGAATATTTCTCTTAAGAGTTAATTTCATTTAACAAAAAATGTATGGTGCAAGATCCCCCCAAAATGATGTGCCACTTTATTTCAATGACATTAATGACAGCAGCCAGCCAGGTTGCTCAAGATTCACGTTGAAAATTGACATATATCCATGTCCTGAGGATGTCGGGAGATGCCTTCAAAACCCGACACTAGGGGCAACGGTAAGCGCTATTAGGATCAAGTACACTTTAAAGCAGCATTCCCAAACTAGGGACGCCTGATATTAACATTTGGTAGCAGGAGAATTAATTAATTAATATAAAAAAATTGAGGCTACATTATCATTTCGTCTTTGTGTCTCAAAATCATGTCATGTGGTTAACTTTCAAAATCTAAATTAAAAATATTCAGATCTAAAATAAAAATTCAACCAGACAGCACCCTTAGATCACGGGAAAAGGCGCACTTGACCGCTGCACTTGAGTCATTCCCACAGTGAATGGCTAGGCGCCGTACGCTATCAAACCACACGCTAATGCAGAGACTTTTATATTACCGGCCGCAATTGATATGGTGAAGACAATGTGTTGGGAGGCAGAAGCACAGAAACTCACATCAATACCTTTGTCACATGACACTGTTCAACTAAGAATGTATGCTACTGCTAGCAATCAACAGGAACTGAACTCCCCACCTTATGCTCTCCAAATGTACTTTAGCTGTGAGGGCCAAGATGCCCATGCATTGACTTTTGTTGCTATACTTGTTGGAGGATGTTATTCGCGAGGACATCTTGTTCTGTCAGATGAGTCCAGAGACTTCAACGGCACAGGGAATGTGTGGTGCGTGACTACATTGAAGATAGGCAGATTTCATGGGATAAAATGTTGGGCTTTTGCACAGATGGGGTTCAATCTATGGCGGGACGGTTCTACACTCTAGTTATGAATGTGTCTGCCTCTGCCATATGGACGCATTGTATGATACACAGAGAGCAACTGGCGGAAAAAGAGCTGAGCAAAGAACTCTGGGAAATATACTGCAGAAGGTAACTTATATTGCAAACTACATTAAACCTCAGCCACTGCTCGCACCTGTTCGCAAAACTATGTGGAGATATGGGATCAGAGCATGACAATGTTCTATTTCACACCAAGGCTTGCTGGTTTTTGAGGGGGAGTGTTGGAAAGATTTTTCGCATTGAGAGAGGAACTGTTATCATTCACGATGAATGTACTTTCTCTGTAATATAAAGAACATGTGTCTCCTTGCCTATGTAAAGGACAGATTTGTGAAACTGAACGCAAGCATGCAGGGGAGGTACAAAAACATTCTGCAGATTAGAGACCAAATCAGTGGATTCAGACAAAATAATTCTTATTGGAGTTTTTCAAAAGCGAATCCTGCTCCTTCCCTCGGCTGTGCATGTTTCTAACAGAAAACAACATCAGTAAGTGTCCCACACTTGACTTCCATAGCCCCAAATAAAAAAGCAAACATGAGCTGTTCATTTCTCACATGGAAAGAATTTTCAGATATCAAAATGAGGTCATGGCCAAAAAAGTTTGGAACCCCACTATAAGACAGTTAAACACTGTAGAATGCAATGTATAATACCATAAATGTGTTTTACAGCATTAATGTTGTGGATTGCACTGCATTGTGGGTAAAATGCTGAAAATTACTGCTTTTAACTGCCTAGTGTAGATTCAAATGATCAGTTTCAGGCGCCAACCTGATGCTCAGACTATTTTATTAAATATCTTCTTGAAGTGGTTGAAGTGAAGTATTATTTTCAACAGCTGCTGGGTAGGTTTCTTGACTTGTTTATAAGTATCTTTATCACTAGCCAACTTTGAATTACTGCATGTTTTCAAAGATAACCTAGCTGCCTAACAATTGGAAGCTAGCTAGCTAGTTAGCTAGCTCAAGTTGACACGAGCCATTTCGGTCTGCTCACAATTGCTTGTAAAAATCGTACTATTAAACATTGAAAAACATCACCCAGAGAATGCAGTGCCACTAGGCAATTGTAGTTTATTCACACTCAGCCTACACAACAAATAACAAAAATTGGTAGTCATCGTGATACGGTCTACTAAATGGTAGTCATCTATTCTAGATGTCACTGTGATATAGTCCACTAAATGGTAGTTATTTAGATGTCACCGTGATATATTCTACTGAATGGTAGTCATCTAGATGTCACCGTGATATAGTCTACTAAATGGTAGTCATCTAGATGTCACCGTGATATAGCCTACTAAATGGTAGTCATCTAGATGTCACTGTGATATAGTCCACTGAATGGTAGTTATTTAGATGTCACCGTGATATATTCTACTGAATGGTAGTCATCTAGATGTCACCGTGATATAGTCTACAAAATGGTAGTCATCTAGATGTCACCGTGATATAGTCTACTAAATGGTAGTCATCTAGATGTCACCGTGATATAGTCTACTAAATGGTAGTCATCTAAATGTCACCGTGATATAGTCTAGATGTCACCGTGATATAGTCTACTAAATGGTAGTAAATGTCACCGTGATATAGTCTACTAAATGGTAGTCATCTAGATGTCACCATGATATATTCTCTAAATGTCATACTAAATGGTAGTCATCTAGAGGTCACCGTGATATAGCCTACTAAATGGTAGTCATCTAGATGTCACTGTGATATAGTCCACTAAATGGTAGTTATTTAGATGTCACCGTGATATAGTCTCCTAAATGGTAGTCATCTAGATGTCACCGTGATATAGTCTACTAAATGGTAGTCATCTATTCTAGATGTCACTGTGATATAGTCCACTAAATGGTAGTTATTTTAGATGTCACCATGATATAGTCTACTATATGGTAGTCATCTACAGCAGATGTCACCGTGATATAGTCTACTGAATGGTAGTCATCTAGATGTCACCATGATATATTCTACTGAATGGTAGTCATCTAGATGTCACCGTGATATAGTCTACTAAATGGTAGTCATCTACAGCAGATGTCACCGTGATATAGTCTACTGAATGGTAGTCATCTAGATGTCACCATGATATAGTCTACTGAATGGTAGTCATCTAGATGTCACCGTGTAGTAGTCTACTGAATGGTAGTCATCTACAGTAGATGTCACCGTAATGTAGTCTACTGAATGGTAGTCATCTAGATGTCACCGTGATGTAGTCTACTGAATGGTAGTTACCTACAGTAGGTGTCACCGTGATGTAGTCTACTGAATGGTAGTCATCTACAGTATATGTCACCGTGATGTAGTTTACTGAATGGTTGTCATCTAGATGTCACCGTGATATAGTCTACTGAATGGTAGTGATCTACAATAGATGTCATCGTGATATAGCCTATTGAATGGTAGTCATCTACAATAGATGTTACCGTGATGTAGTCTACTGAATGGTAGTTACCTACAGTAGGTGTCACTGTGATGTTGACTACTGAATGGTTGTCATCTAGATGTCACCGTGATATAGTGTACTAATTGGCCGTCATCTACAGTTGATGTCACCGTGATATAGTCTACTGAATGGTAGTCATCTAGATGTCACCGTGATGTAGTCTACTGAATGGTTGTCATCTAGATGTCACCGTGATATAGTCTACTGAATGGTAGTCATTTATAGTAGATGTCACCGTGAAATATTCTACTGAATGGTTGTCATCTAGATGTCGCCGTGATGTAGTCAACTAAATGGTAGTTATTTAGATGTCACCGGGATATAGTCTACTGAATGGTAGTCATCTAGATGTCACTGTGATGTAGTCTACTGAATGGTAGTCATCTAGATGTCATTGTGATATAGTCTACTAAATGGTAGTCATCTAGATGTCACTGTGATGTAGTCTACTGAATTGTAGTCATCTAGATGTCACTGTGATGTAGTCTACTGAATGGTAGTCATCTAGATGTCACCTTGATGTAGTCTACTGAATGGTAGTCATCTACAGTAGATGTCACCGTAATGTAGTTTACTGAATGGTAGTCATCTAGATGTCACCGTGATGTATTCTACTGAATGGTAGTCATCTAGATGTCACCGTGATATAGTCTACTGAATGGTAGTCATCTAGATGTCACCGTGATATAGCCTATTGAATGGTAGTCATCTACAGTAGGTGTAACCGTGATGTAGTTTACTGAATGGTAGTCATCTACAGTAGATGTTACCGTGATGTAGTCTACTGAATGGTAGTTACCTACAGTAGGTGTCACCGTGATGTAGTCTACTGAATGGTAGTCATCTACAGTAGATGTCACCGTGATGTAGTTTACTTAATGGTTGTCATCTAGATGTCACCGTGATATAGTCTACTGAATGGTAGTTATCTAGATGTCACAGTGATGTAGTCTACTGAATGGTAGTGGTCTACAATAGATGTCATCGTGATATAGCCTATTGAATGGTAGTCATCTACAATAGATGTTACCGTGATGTAGTCTACTGAATGGTAGTCATCTACAGTAGATGTCACCGTGATGTAGTTTACTGAATTGTTGTCATCTAGATGTCACCGTGATATAGTCTACTGAATGGTAGTTATCTAGATGTCACAGTGATGTAGTCTACTGAATGGTAGTGATCTACAATAGATGTCATCGTGATATAGCCTATTGAATGGTAGTCATCTACAATAGATGTTACTCTGATGTAGTCTACTGAATTGTAGTCATCTACAGTAGATGTCACTGTGATGTTGTCTACTGAATGGTTGTCATCAAGATGTCACCGTGATATAGTGTACTAATTGGCCGTCATCTACAGTTGATGTCACCGTGATATAGTCTACTGAATGGTAGTCATCTAGATGTCACTGTGATATAGTCAACTAAATGGTAGTCATCTAGAGTAGATTTCACCGGGATGTCGTCTACTGAATGGTAGTCATCTAGATGTCACTGTGATATAGTCTACTGAATGGTAGTCATCTAGATGTCACCTTGATGTAGTCTACTGAATGGTAGTCATCTACAGTAGGTGTAACCGTGATGTAGTTTACTGAATGGTAGTCATCTACAGTAGATGTTACCGTGATGTAGTCTACTGAATGGTAGTTACCTACAGTAGGTGTCACCGTGCTGTAGTCTACTGAATGGTAGTCATCTACAGTAGATGTCACCGTGATGTAGTTTACTTAATGGTTGTCATCTAGATGTCACCGTGATATAGTCTACTGAATGGTAGTTATCTAGATGTCACAGTGATGTAGTCTACTGAATGGTAGTGGTCTACAATAGATGTCATCGTGATATAGCCTATTGAATGGTAGTCATCTACAATAGATGTTACCGTGATTTAGTCTACTGAATGGTAGTCATCTACAGTAGATGTCACCATGATGTAGTCTACTGAATGGTAGTTACCTACAGTAGGTGTCACCGTGATGTAGTCTACTGAATGGTAGTCATCTACAGTAGATGTCACAGTGATGTTGTCTACTGAATGGTTGTCATCTAGATGTCACCGTGATATAGTCTACTAATTGGCCGTCATCTACAGTTGATGTCACCGTGATATAGTCTATTGAATGGTAGTCATCTAGATGTCACCGTGATGTAGTCTACTGAATGGTTGTCATCTAGATGTCACCGTGATATAGTCTACTGAATGGTAGTCATCTATAGTAGATGTCACCGTGATATATTCTACTGAATGGTAGTCATTTAGATGTCATTGTGATATTGTCTGCTAAATGGTAGTCATCTAGATGTCACTGTGATGTAGTCTACTGAATGGTAGTCATCTACAGTAGATGTCACCGTGATATATTCTACTGAATGGTTGTCATCTAGATGTCACCGTGATGTAGTCTACTGAATGGTAGTCATGTAGATGTCACTGTGATGTAGTCTACTGAATGGTAGTCATCTACAGTAGATGTCACCGTGATGTAGTTTACTTAATGGTTGTCATCTAGATGTCACCGTGATATAGTCTACTCAATAGTGTCACTGTGATGTAGTCTACTGAATGGTAGTCATCTAGATGTCACTGTGATATAGTCAACTAAATGGTAGTCATCTAGAGTAGATTTCACCGGGATGTCGTCTACTGAATGGTAGTCATCTAGATGTCACTGTGATATAGTCTACTGAATGGTAGTCATCTACAGTAGGTGTAACCGTGATGTAGTTTACTGAATGGTAGTCATCTACAGTAGATGTTACCGTGATGTAGTCTACTGAATGGTAGTTACCTACAGTAGGTGTCACCGTGCTGTAGTCTACTGAATGGTAGTCATCTACAGTAGATGTCACCGTGATGTAGTTTACTTAATGGTTGTCATCTAGATGTCACCGTGATATAGTCTACTGAATGGTAGTTATCTAGATGTCACAGTGATGTAGTCTACTGAATGGTAGTGGTCTACAATAGATGTCATCGTGATATAGCCTATTGAATGGTAGTCATCTACAATAGATGTTACCGTGATTTAGTCTACTGAATGGTAGTCATCTACAGTAGGTGTCACCGTGATGTAGTCTACTGAATGGTAGTCATCTACAGTAGATGTCACAGTGATGTTGTCTACTGAATGGTTGTCATCTAGATGTCACCGTGATATAGTCTACTAATTGGCCGTCATCTACAGTTGATGTCACCGTGTAATAGTCTATTGAATGGTAGTCATCTAGATGTCACCGTGATGTAGTCTACTGAATGGTTGTCATCTAGATGTCACCGTGATATAGTCTACTGAATGGTAGTCATCTATAGTAGATGTCACCGTGATATATTCTACTGAATGGTAGTCATTTAGATGTCATCGTGATATTGTCTGCTAAATGGTAGTCATCTAGATGTCACTGTGATGTAGTCTACTGAATGGTAGTCATCTAGATGTCACTGTGATGTAGTCTACTGAATGGTAGTCATGTAGATGTCACTGTGATGTAGTCTACTGAATGGTAGTCATCTAGATGTCACTGTGATATAGTCAACTAAATGGTAGTCATCAAGATGTCACTGTGATATAGTCAACTAAATGGTAGTCATCAAGATGTCACTGTGATGTAGTCTACTGAATGGTAGTGATCTACAATAGATGTCACTGTGATATAGCCTATTGAATGGTAGTCATCTACAATAGATGTTACCGTTGATGTAGTCTACTGAATGGTAGTCATCTACAGTAGATGTCACCGTGATGTTGTCTACTGAATGGTTGTCATCTAGATGTCACCGTGATATAGTCTACTGAATGGTAGTCATCTATAGTAGATGTCACCGTGATGTAGTCTACTCAATAGTAGTCATCTCGATGTCACTGTGATGTAGTCTACTGAATGGTAGTCATCTACAGTAGATGTCACCGTGATATATTCTACTGAATGGTAGTCATCTCGATGTCACTGTGATGTAGTCTACTGAATGGTAGTCATCTACAGTAGATGTCACCGTGATATATTCTACTGAATGGTTGTCATCTAGATGTCGCCGTGATGTAGTCTACTGAATGGTAGTCATCTAGATGTCACTGTGATGTAGTCTACTGAATGGTTGTCATCTACAGTAGATGTCACCGTGATATATTCTACTGAATGGTAGTCATCTAGATGTCACTGTGATGTAGTCTACTGAATGGTTGTCATCTACAGTAGATGTCACCGTGATATATTCTACTGAATGGTAGTCATTTAGATGTCATCGTGATATTGTCTGCTAAATGGTAGTCATCTAGATGTCACCGTGATGTAGTCTACTGAACGGTAGTCATGTAGATGTCACCTTTATATAGTCTACTGAATGGTAGTCATCTACAGTAGATGTCACCGTGATGTAGTCTACTGAATGGTAGTCATCTAGATGTCACTGTGATGTAGTCTACTGAATGGTAGTCATCTAGATGTCACCGTGATTTAGTCTACTGAATGGTAGTCATCTAGATGCCACCGTGATTTAGTCTACTGAATGGTAGTCATCTAGATGTCACTGTGATGTCGTCCACTGAATGGTAGTCATCTAGATGTCACCGTGATTTAGTCTACTGAATGGTAGTCATCTAGATGTCACCGTGATGTAGTCTACTGAATGGTAGTCATCTAGATGTCACTGTGACTTAGTCTACTTAATGGTAGTCATCTAGATATCACTGTGGTATAGTCAACTAAATTGTAGTTATTTAGATGTTACCGTAATATAGTCTACTGAATGGTAGTCATCTACAGTAGATGTCACCGTGATGTAGTCTACTGAATGGTAGTCATCTAGATGTCACCGTGATATAGTCTACTGAATGGTAGTTATCTAGATGTCACCGTGATGTAGTCTACTGAATGGTAGTCATCTACAGTAGGTGTCACCGTGATGTAGTTTACTGAATGGTAGTCATCTACAGTAGATGTCACCTTGATGTAGTTTACTGAATAGTTGTCATCTAGATGTCACCGTGATATAGTCTACTGAATGGTAGTCATCTAGATGTCACCGTGATGTTTGATTCGGTTCACTTGGCTCTCAGCTGTCACAACCCTGTGTCATTCGGTTCACTTGGCTCTCAGCTGTCACAACCCTGTGTGATTCGGTTCACTTCGCTTTCAGCTGTCACAACCCTGTGTGATTCGGTTCACTTGGCTTTTAGCTGTCACAACTCTGTGTGATTCGGTTCACTTGGCTCTCAGCTGTCACAACCCTTTGTGATTCGGTTCACTTGGCTCTTAGCTGTCACAACCCTGTGTGATTCGGTTCACTTGGCTCTCAGCTGTCACAACCCTGTGTGATTCGGTTCACTCTGCTCTCAGCTGAGAGCTGAGAGTCATTCATATAGTCCCTCCCCGCTTACCATTTGTTTAAACAAAATTGTAAATACCATTATCCATTATAACGGAGAATACAGACAGAGACAAATGTCGAAATCATGAAACATTTTGAGACAGCATGAGATCACTTAGGGTGTGTTGGAGTGCTCTGTCTCGCCTCTCGCCCCCCGGGGGTTAGGTATGACCCCGGAGTGCATTTGTATGGTGGGGGGAAACCGGAGCTTTGGCAACACCAGTGCTGCTTAGAAACCACGGTTGTGTGTTTCGCATGGGAAACAGCTGGATGTCAGACCCGGGAGATCGGTGCATGGCTGCACATTTGTTGGCAGGCATGGAAATATGAGGTTTTTGTATAGGCTGTTCGTCCATGCGATATCCTATCGGCTACAGAGTGTGTGTGTGTGTCTTTCCTGTAACCTTGCACCGTCCACAGTGTCTTATGCTGTAGGCTGGTCTTATAACTTATTATGTTTGGTCTATGGCTTTAAAACCAACACACAAATTCTATGCCTAATGAGACTCACTTCAGTCTGTGTCTGTGTGTGTGTGTGTGTGTGTGTGTGTGTGTGTGTGTGTGTGTGTGTGTGTGTGTGTGTGTGTGTGTGTGTGTGTGTGTGTGTGTGTGTGTGTGTGTGTGTGTGTTTGTGTGTGCGTGCGTGCGTGTGTGTGTATGTGTGTGTGTGTGTGTGTGTGTGTGTGTGTGTGTGATAAAGAGAGAGACAGAGAGATTGAGAGAGAGAGAGAGAGACAGAGAGAGAAAGAGGGAGATAGAGAGCGAGAGACAGAGACAGAGACAAAGGTAGAGAGACAGAGAGAGAAAGAACGAGAGAGAGAGAGTGAGACAGAGAGACAGAGATAACGAGAGAAAGAGAGAGAGAGAGAGAAAGCGAGAGACAGAGAGAGAGAGACAGAGAGAGAAAGAGAGGGAGATAGACAGAGAGAGACAGAGACAGAGACAAAGGCAGATACAGAGAGAGAAAGAAAGAGAGAGAGAGAGAGAGAGAGAGAGAGAGAGAGAGAGAGAGAGAGAGAGAGAGAGAGGCGCTAGATTGTGGTTAGTGTGATGAATGTACATTTGAATATATATCCCATCCTTAAAGCTGCCAAATTATTGTCAGCTTGAATGGCCTGGAGTGCTTCCAAGGAGAGTAGAGAGTGTTGCTTAATGTTAATGGGCTGCATATTGGAAAAAGACAAGAGATGATTATCTGAATTAATTTGGGACTGAGGCGGGGTGGAAGACGCATATTCAGCTCATCACTAATGTCACGTGAAACCATGGTGATGAAGAGAACATAAAACATTTGAAATGCATCTAAAATTAAACCAATTACGTCCCTTGGCTCTGATAGAGAGAAAAAACCTAATGTTTTTTTCAGAGTGGTATTTTGTCTCTATTAGGTGGAGACATCGCCAGGACTGGAGGCAGGGTAACCTAATGTGTTTTCAGAATGAACTAAGTCCAGCATCTGTAATGACACGAATATACTCCGCTCTACGACATTGCACGTCCTAATATTTATATATGTCTTTATTCCATTATTTAACTTTTTAGATCTGTGTATTGTTGTGTATTGTTGTGTATTGTTGTGTATTGTTGTGTATTGTTAGATATTACTGCATTGTTGGAGCTTGGAACACAAGCATTTCGCTATACCCGCAATAACATCTGCTAAATATGTGTATACGAACAATACAATTTGATTTGATTTGATGTAACACACAAAAGACATACACACACAGCACACAGGCGTGGCACCCAGTTCATTTCAGCACCATGGAGAGCTCATTGATACTGTACGTAATGTTAGTCAATGATTTCCTGATGTTTTGTCAGCGGTTCCTGCCTACTGTAGCTCATGGTGGAGAGCATATTTATCCTCATAACGTCCCCTCCTCCGCAGTTCAATGAAAATAAGCTTGCTAGTGTTACCAAGGCAGTTAGCCCACACACACACACACACACACTGACACACAGACGGTTGGCTACACAGAGCCTGTGCTTAGTAGCTATTTGTTTGATGATGCCAGTGAACTTACTGCTAACAATGTGCAACAGCTCAATCATTTCAGGCCTACTCACAGGCGATGTTAAATACGAATAGGTCTAAGCCTAAATCAAAATGCCCTTCAACAAAACAGTTTTTCAAAGACCAAATAATTATCTTGATCACTGCCGAGCTGTGAGAGGAAATGTTTTTATGTTGGTTCCCAAGCAGTGTTACATGCTCTCCTTGTTTTAACTTCCGGAAATCTATTTAACTCAAGTCCTTGCCCTCCACCGTCGACAAATGGTCGACCTCCGTTTCACCTCGATTGTCATGGTAACGGAATTGTTTCCCGGAGAACACCTTCTGGGTGTCATGGCCGTCGACAGTGTCCTTTCTCTGCCTGCATGAACGTTCAGAGAGGTGCCTCATTACCCTCTGTGTCCAGCTGATGCTCATGTCTCTGGCTTCTCTTGAGGCAGCCTACTAATGTCACAAAGTCACACGTGAACCTATAACAACGAGCTGTTACAGTCTGTGAGAAAGTAACGTGTCTCATGGCCAATGGAATGGTATAAAAATAAACTAGCAAGCACCTCACAGTGTAGGGCTACAGATCCAAAGCTGAGCTTAAGAATGCCTCATTACAAGCATAGCATAGAAAATGGTGGACAGGTGACCGCTGCGTTCATAACATAGGAAACTCTGAAAAAAACACTTCTAAACTGGGAGCAACAAGTTGTGAGCATTCACGTTCTTTGAACTCATTGGAGAACGCTGATTGGCTAATGGCAAAGAAGCTGCTTCAGCCATAAACTGAAAGTACAGCTATCATGCTCGTTAACAAATTATAGTGTTAAGAAAACACATTCATAGATTGCTTTTTATAAATAATGTTTTGTTGATTTGAACTTGCGAAGATGCTTTAATCAACGTTGTTTCCTTAGTAATTGACGTCAGATTTCAGCATGTGGGATAAGTGGGAGCTCAGAGATGATATAAGTTTCCCACTAGTAATTACCAGTGCAAGTAGATTTTTCCGAACAGTATGGTGGTATTTACACATTTACAAGATATTATGAACGCAGCACAAATACCAGTTGGTAATGCTACGTTCACAACATCTTGTAATTTCTATATACCACCCCTCCAACTGGTAATTACTTGTGGGAATCTCGTCTGTCATCTCGGTACTGCGAGTTCCCACTTATCTGACCTCATTTGTCAACAAAAAAGACAGCAAACATGGTTGCATCTATAGCAGTTGTTATTTAAGGTAAGAACAAAATACAAATTGTTGAGACAAAATTGATTCTTCCCATCTTCCTTTTGATTTAGATAATGAAAGCATCTGTGGATATGCTTTTTATGGGCAAAAAAATATCAAAACAATCCCAAGCTATCTAATGAACTCCATGGTTGATGGCATTTCCCAGTTCAAAACATGAATGCACCCAACTCATATTTAAGACTTAACAACTGGTAAATACCCCACACCACTTGGTTATGCCACAGCATTACCATCCTCCTCCTACCTGGATTGACCAAGTATTATTATTCGACCATGCTGGTCATTTATGAACATTTGAACATCTTGGCCATGTTCTGTTATAATCTCCACCCGGCACAGCCAGAAGAGGATTGGCCACTCCTCATAGCCTGGTTCCTCTCTAGGTTTCTTCCTAGGTTCTGGCCTTTCTAGGGAGTTTTTCCTAGCCACCGTGTTTCGACACCTGCGTTGCTTGCTGTTTGGGGTTTTAGGCTGGGTTTCTGTACAGCACTTTGAGATATCAGCTGATGTACGAAGGGCTATATAAATACATTTGATTTGATTTAATCAAACTAACTCACTTCACAGTATAAGTGACATAATATCTCTAGAAGTTCCCACATATGCTGCATTTGTTGGCTGCTTTTCCTTCGATCTACGGTCCAACTCATCCCAAACCATCTCAATTGTGTTGAGGTCGGATTGTGGAGGCACACCTGTTAATTGAAATGCATTCCGGCTGACTACCTCATGAAGCTAGTTGAGAGAATGCCAAGAGTGTGCAAAGCTGTCATCAAGGCAAATGGTGGCTACTTTGAAGAATATCAAATATCAAATATATTTTGATTTGTTTAACACTATTCTGGTTATTACACTATATGTGTTATTTCATAGTTGTGATGTCTTCACTATTATTCTACAATGTAGAAAGTAGTACAAATAAAGAAAAACCCTTGAATGAGTAGGTGTGTCCACACTTTTTAGTGGTACCGCATATACAGCCCACAGGAGCGGCAGGGTAGTTTAGTGGTTAGAGTGTTGAACTAGTAACCGAAAGGTTGCAAGTTCAAATCCCCGAGCTGACAAGGTACAAATCTGTCGTTCTGCCCCTGAACAGGCAGTTAACCCACTGTTCCTAGGCCGTCATTGAAAATAAGAATTTGTTCTTAACTGACTTGCGTATATATTTAATATAGGCTATATACAGTATCTATGTAGAGATACAATACAGGCTATATATATAGATATACAGTAGATAGGCTATATACAGTATACGAGCTATGTATAGATATATATCTAGGTATAGATATACAGTATACAGGTTATATAGATATACAATAGATATACAGTATATGAGCTATACAGATATACTGTATACAGGCTATATAGATATACAGTATACGGGTTACATAGATATACAGTAGATAGGTCATATACAGTATACAGATATACTGTATACAGGCTATATAGATAAACAGTATATAGGCAATGTAGATATACAGTAGATAGGCTATATAGATATACAGTAAATATTCTATATAGGTATACAGTATAGGCTATATAGATATACAGTAAATATTCTATATAGGTATACAGAATAGGCTATATCCAAACAAACACAGAAGCAAGCTAAGGCTGCACATATCTCATAACACAATGGCGAATGACATACTTAGGCTGATTCCTAAATCACTCCTTTCCCCTAAATACTCGGGTCTCCATTTGTGCTTTCAGATGTACCTCTGACATATCCCAAAACTGAGACTGAAAATGATAAAGGGTGTAGGCCTGTAGGGGCTAATTAAACCATCTACTTTGACCATGCCAGAAAGGCTGCAGTCTTCAGAGTGAAGTGCTATTCCGACACGCACTGCCATGTGTTTGGAGTTTGAGCAATTCATTACAAAAGAATGGAGAGGTGTTCCTAATTATATGTCACGTGCATTTGTTCATGTCTGATATCCAGACTTGACACATGTAACACATGAACTACCTCCCAAATTAAATGTGTAGCTGTTACTGAGGTTGATACATTGTTGAACGACAGGTGGGAATTGTTCATTTGAATTTCATGCTCGTTCTATTATTTAAAAGTGGAACATGAATTACGTCATTCAAATCATAAGTGTGTTGTGAAGTGGCTGGGTTTATTGATCCTCTGGCCACACTCAGGAAGTCAACCTTCGTCAGCAACACGTGACAATGGAGGGCCTTCCGGGTGAGGGGGTGATTTGGGATTCACCATTAAGAGTGACTTTAGTAATAATGTTCTAACTACTGGGGTAATCTTATGGCATAGTAGGTGACTTTAGACCATACATTCAGCAACATGTAGACAGTCAAACTCATGCAATAAGAAGGAACATGAAATGTCCACGCGGTGCAAGGCTTGTGCAATCGCCTCCCAGTCAGACTGATAACTCGGTCTCAAAACAATCTAACTTGCGTTTGTACATTGACGTATAAGGCCAAAGGCTGCCTATGTGTCACGATCGTTTTGTAGAAACGGACCAAGGCGCAGCGAATGTTGAGTTCCACATCATTTATTAATATTGAAACTTAGCAAAAACAATAAACAATAAACTAATAACGAAACGTGACGACAATGGAGTGCTGACATACAACTACCCATAAACAATATCCCACAAACACAGGTGGGAACAAACACTTCTTAAATATGATCCCCAATTAGAGACAATGATTACCAGCTGCCTCTAATTGGGAATCATACAAATCACCAACGTAGAAACATGAAAACTAGAACACCCACATAGAAATAATAAACTAGACTAACCCAGTCACGCCCTGACCTACTCTACCATAGAAAATAAGGACTCTCTTTGGTCAGGACGTGACACTATAACAGATTTGAAATGGAAAATCTGAGATTAACGAATACATTTTTAAAAACTTTTAAAACTATCATATATTCATAGATTATTAAACAATAGGGACTATAACTTTAATAAATACATAACATAAATATAAGCTTGTTTCACGCCATTGTTTGTAAACAATGTAATTAGCTCGAATGCTCAGTTCTTGCATCAAATGTTCTCCTCCCACTCTTCCTGCCCCCACTCTCCAACCCCCTTCCGTGTTGTAGGCTGCCTGCCATAACCAGCATATCTCATAGAGTGTATTGATTGACGAGAGCAGTGATGCTGGGCGAAAACCACTCAGTGGGCTGTTATACTCACCGACAGACAGAATGGGTGCAGCAGTCACTATCAGCTCAAACACTGAGAGATCAGAGTGACTATATGTTTGCTACCTCCTATGGCTAGGGAAAAGAAACTGCTCCAGGGAGAAAGAGGTTGTGTGTCTGTCACTTCTCTCACCCTGCTGCCTCCTTTCATACTCTCAATGAGACACAGACTCTCCCTGAGACACATACTGTCCCTGAGACACAGACTCTCCCTTGAGACACATACTGTCCCTGAGACACAGACTCTCCCTGAGACACATACTGTCCCTGAGACACATACTGTCCCTGAGACACAGACTCTCCCTGAGACACATAATGTCCCTGAGAAACATACTCTCCCTGAGACACAGACTCTCCCTTGAGACACAGAGTCTCCCTGAGACTCAGACTCTCCCTGAGACTCAGACTCTCCCTGAGACACAGACTCTCCCTGAACAACAGACTCCCTGAGACACATACTGTCCCTGAGACTCAGACTCTGCCTGAGACACATACTGTCCCTGAGACACAGACTCTCTGAGACTCAGACACTCCCTGAGACACAGACTCTCCCTGACACACAGACTGCCGAGACACAGACTCCCTGAGACACACTCTCCCTGAGACACATACTGTCCCTGAGACACAGACTCTCCCTGAGACTCAGACTCTCCCTGAGACACAGACTCCCTGAGACACAGACTCCCCGAGACACAGACTCCCTGAGACACAGACTCTCCCTGAGACACATACTGTCCCTGAGACACAGACTCCCTGTACTGTGACTGTCACTAACAGGATGGGATTCTGTTGTGTCATTTTGTGTGCGCAACCCATATTGTTTGTGTGTATATGTGTTGTGTTGTGTGTATCTGTGTTGTGTTGTGTGTGTGTGCGTGTGTGTGCGTATGTGTGTATGTGTGTATGAAGAGTCACCCTGTCCTGTGGAGAGAAGGCAGACATATGGACCAGGTCAGCGTGTCACTCTTCCAGATCTGCTAACCGATTGGATGCCGTCGGCTGCCTGGCTCGTCGCGACACCTGAAAGGTGGCCAATCAACAACATATGTGTGTCTGGCATGCCAGAGAGGTGTCTCTCACTACCCGCCCTGTGCTTACCCTCCTGGTGGGAAAGAGAGAGAGAGAAAGAGAGTGGTGAGTGTGCATCAAAATGGGTCACATTTTATTGGTCACTAACATGGTTAGCAGATGTTAATGCGAGTGTAGCAAAATGCTTTTGCTTCTAGTTCCGACAGTGCAGTATTATCGAGCAAGTAATCTAACAATTCCCCAACAACTACCTAATACAGACAAATCTAAAGGGATGGAATAAGAATATGTACATATAAATATATGGATGAGCGATGGCCGAGGAGCATAGGCAAGGTGCAATATATGGTATAAGGTACAGTATACACATATGAGATGAGTAATGTAGGATATGTTTTCATTATTAAAGTGGCATTGTTTAAAGTGACTAGTGATCCATTATTAAAATGAACAGTGATTTGAGTCTCTATGTAGGCAGCAACTTCTCTGAGTTAGTGATTGCTGTTAAGCCATTTGATGGCCTTGAGCTTTTTTTTCGGTCTCTCGGTCCCAGCTTTGATGCACTTGCACTTACCTCGCCTACTGGATGGTAGAAGGATGAACAGGCAGTGGCTCGGGTGGTTGTTGTCCTTGATTATCTTTTTGTCCTTCCTGTGACATCGAGTGCTGTAGGTGTTTTGGAAGGCAGGAGGTTTGCCCCCGGTGACTTGTTGTGCAGACTGCACCACCCTCTGGAGAGCCTTGCGGTTGAGGGCAGTGCAGTTGCCATACCAGGCAGTGATACAGCCCAACAGGATGCTCTCGATTGTGCATCTGTAAAAGTTTGTCAAGGTTTTAGGTGACAAGCCACATTTCTTCAGCCTCCTGAAGTTGAAGAGGTGTGGTTGGACCATTTCAGTTTGTCTGTGATGTGTACTCCAAGGAACTTAAAACTTTCCACCAACTTTCCACCTCCACTACTGTCCCTTTGATGTGGATAGGGGGGGTACTACCTCTGCTGTTTCCTGAAGTCCACGATCATCTCCTTTGTTTTGTTGATGTTGAGTCAGAGGTTATTTTCCTGACACCACACTCCGAGTGCCCGCACCTCCGCTCTGTAGGCTGTCTCGTCGTCGATGGTAATCAAGCCCACTGCTGTTGCGTCATCTGAAAACTTGATGATTGAGTTGGAGGCGTGCATGGTCACGCAGTCATGGGTGAACAGGCAGTACAGGAGGGGGCTGACACGCACCCTTATGGGACCCCAGTGTTGAGGGTCAGCAAAGTGGAGATGTTGTTTCCTACTTTTACCACCTGGGGGCGGCCCGTCAGAAAGTCCAGGACCCAACTGCACAGGGCGGGGTTGAGACCTAGGGCCTCCAGCTTAATGATGAGCTTGGGGGGCATATGGTGTTAAATGCTGAGCTGTAGTCAATGAACAGCATTCTCACGTAGGTATTCCTCTTTGTCCAGATGGGATTGGGCAGTGTGCAGCGAGATAGCGTTTGCATCGTCTGTGGACCTGTCGGGGTGGTAAGCAAACTGAAGTGGGTCTGGGGTGGCAGGTAAGGTGGAGATGATATGATCCTTGACTAGTCTCTCAAAGCACTTTATGATGACAGAAGTGAGTGCTACGGGGCGGTAATAATTTAGTTCAGTTATCTTTGCCTTCTTGGGTACAGGAAAAATGGTGGCCATCTTGAAGCATGTGGGGACAGCAGAATTGGATAAGGAGTGATTGAATATGTCCATAAACACACCAGCCAGATGGTCTGCGCATGCTCTGAGGATGCGGCTAGGGATGCTGTCTGGGCCAGCAGCCTTGCGAGGGTTTACACGTTTAAATGTTTTACTGACGTCGGCTAAGGAGAAGAAGGGGGGGAGGGAGCAGACCTTGTTAGCAGGCCGCGACGGTGGCACTGTATTATCTGCAAAGCAGGCAAAAAAGGTGTTTAGTTTCTCTGGAAACGAGACGTCTGTGTCCGTGACGTGGCTGTTTTTTTTTGTAGTCCATGATTTCCTGTAGACACTGCCACATACATACTTTGTCCCTATACCGACGTTTCACTTTTTTGATTTCCTTGCGGAGGGAATAACTACACTATTTATATTCAGCCATATTCCCAGTCCTCTAACCATAGTTAAATGCGGTGGTTTGCGCTTTCAGTTTTGCGCGAAGGCCGCCATCCATCCACAGTGTCACGTCTCCGGACCGAGGGACACCTCCCTTTCCCGTTCGGCTGGCGCTCGGCAGTCGTCATCGCCGGCCTACTAGCTGCCACTGATTATTTCCTCCCCCTCCTTATGTGTTTATTGAGTGCACCTGTTTTGAGTTAGGTAGTTAGTAGTAGTAGTAGGCTTTATTAGTCAGCCCGTCGGTTTGGTGTACTTGTGTGCACGTCTATGGGTTTTGTGTTTTCCCATTTTGTGGGGTTTTCCTGGACAGTTTAAGTCCCCCTGTTTGGGGCATTTGTTTGTTCATTTTACGCCCTGTGTTTTCGTGAGGGTTGGCTTATGTTTGCCGTTTCTCTGTGCATTAAAATAGCACTCCCCTGAACTCTCTGCTTCCTGCGCCTGACTCCTCACCCACTACACTCAGACCGTTACACACAGTCTCTGGTTAGGGTAGGTTTTAATAGTCACAGTGGGTACATCTCCAATGCACTTCCTTATAAACTCACTCACTGACTCAGCGTATAGATCGACTTTATTCTCTGAGGCTGCCTGGGGTGGTGGTGGTGGTGCGGTGGTCCAAACAAAGAATCCGCATCGGGTTCTGGTCATAATGTTGGTAAGTTGACTGGGCTAACAATTTAAGAAATAAAACATAAAAATACAAAATATTGCAAAGTTTCCTAAGGACTCGAAGCGAGGTGACCATCTTTGTCGGCGCAAGTTAGATTGTTTTGAGAATAGGCCTAGTTATCACTCTGCGATTGCGCAAGCCTTGCACCGTGTGGAAATTTCATTTTCCCCTCTTATTGCATTAATTTGACTGTCTAAAGTCGTGGCCAAAAGTTTTGAGAATGACACAAATATACATTTTCACGAAGTCTGCTGCCTCAGTGTCTTTAGATATTTTTGCCAGATGTTACTATGGAATACTGAAGTATAATTACAAGCATTTCATAAGTGTCAAAGACTTTTATTGACAATTACATGAAGTTGATGCAAAGAGTCAATATTTGCAGTGTTGACCCTTCTTTTTCAAGACCTCTGCAATCCGCCCTGGCATGCTGTCAATTAACTTCTGGGCCACATCCTGACTGACGGCAGCCCATTCTTGCATAAGCAATATTTGTAGTTTGTCCATCCACCTCTTGAGGATTGACCAAAAGTACTCAATGGGATTAAGGTCTGTGGAGTTTTCTGGCCATGGACCCAAAATATTGATGTTTTGTTCCCCGAGCCACTTAGTTATCACTTTTGCCTTATGGCAAGGTGCTCCATCATGCTGGAAAAGGCATTGTTTGTCACCAAACTGTTCCTGGATGGTTGGGAGAAGTTGCTCTCGGAGGATGTGTTGGTACCATTCTTCATACATGGCTGTGTTCTTAGGCAAAATTGTGAGTGAGTCCATTCCCTTGG
>NC_092149.1:74034442-74164442 GCF_045791955.1 Oncorhynchus clarkii lewisi
TCTCACCCCACGGCCCTGTGGGAAGAAATGTCTGTGTTTTTTGCCTATTTTAACCGCACACTTGTTGTTTGTGTACATGGATTATATAACACCACTTTCCATCAATTTGTATAGCAGACCCTCTTGCCAATTTGAGTCGAAGGGTTTTTTGAAATCAACAAAGCATGAGAAGACTTTGCCTTTGTTTTGGTTTGTTTGTTTGTAAATTAGGATGTGCCGGGTGAATACGTGGTCTGTCGTAGGATAATTTGGTAAAAAGTCCATTTGAGATTGTTTTCACTGAGGAAATGTACAAGTCTGCTGTTAATGATAATGCAGATAATTTTCCCAAAGTTATTGTTGACGCATATCTCACGGTTGTTATTGGGGTCAAATTTGTCTGCACTTTTGTGGATTGGGGTGGTCAGTCCTTGGTTTCAAATATTGGGGAAGTTACCAGAGCTAAGGATGATGTTAAAGAGTTTTAGTATAGCCAATTAGAATTTGTTATCTGTATATTTGATCATTTCATTGAAGATACCATCAACACCCCAAGCCTTTTTGGGTTGGAGGGTTTGTATTTTGTCCTGTAGTTCATTCAAGGTAATTGGAGAATCCAGTGGGTTCTGGTAGTCTTTAATAGTTCATTCTAAGATGTGTATTTGATCATGTATATGTTTTTGCTGTTTATTCTTTGTTATAGAGACAAAAAGATTGGAGAAGGGGTTTACCCATACATCTCCATTTTGGATAGATAACTCTTTTTGTTTGTTTAGTGTTTTCCAATTTTCCCAGAAGTGGTTAGAGTCTATGGATTCTTCAATTACATTGAGCTGATTTCTGACGTGCTGTTCCTTCTTTTTCCGTAGTGTATTTCTGTATTGTTTTAGTGATTCCACCATAGTGAAGTCATAGACTCAGGTTTTCCGGGTCTCTATGTTTTTGGTTTCTGAATTTCTTTCTTAGATTTTTGCATTCTTCATCAAACCATTTGTCATTATTGTTGTCTCTCTCTCTCGCTCTCTCTCGCTTATCCTCTCCTCTGGCTGGCATCGCCAGAGGGGCGGGGCCTGGCTTTCCAGGGTCTTTCTGGATTGGTCTGTGAGATCCGAAGCCCTCCCACGTCCTCCCGTCATCAACTGTGTTTGACAGGAAGTGTCAGAGGAAGTGGAATTTACTAGCCGACTCCTCTTCATTAGCTAAGGTCTGACACTCCCATGGCCGGCAGGCAAATCTTTCTCTCCTTCTCTTTCTCTCTTTCCGCTCTCCTCTTTCCTTTCCTCCACCTCTTTTCCCCACTAGGCTGTGTCTGTGTCTGTGACAGCTGACACATAGAATTGTATTTCCTATGATAGTGAAATGAAATAGCTAGTATTGTATTTCACGTTGTAATATGGTTTATCTGATTCAGGCATTCAGGATAGATATACTGGCCGAAGATATTCTGAGCTGCTCTCTTTCATTACAGTGCACCTGATGTGAGACAGATGTGTGTTCTCCTGCATCGATGTGCTTATGCATGCATGTGTTCTTGGAAGTGTGGATGTACTGTATGTGCATACGTGCGTATTGTAAGCTCATTGTGAATGTATTACCATCTCTTTAGAACTGTGTGTATTGTAAGCTCATTGTGAATGCATTACCATAATGTATTACTGTATGTGTTGTCGAGTCAGAGCGATGTTAATTGTGCACTGTTGTGTGTGTGGCTGAATTTCTGTCCATCCGTGTGTGAATGTGAGTGGCATGTGATAGTAGGGATTGATGTAAAGTGGAGTGGGAGGGGACATAGGAGATGAGAGGATCAGGCCCTCTTATCCCACTCCATCCCACTCTCCTCTCTCTCTCTCTCTCTACAGATGCTATGCATCCAACGATTGATCTCCTTGCCACATTCCCATTCGGAGAGTTCCGAGAATCCTTCTCCTTAGCCTCAGCACGTGCCTTTTAAGGAGAAGCTGCTGTGCTGCCACCATCTGTCTGTCTGTCTGATGCTTCCTACCCTACTTGCCTACAATCCAATCGGGCAAGACAGCTTTTCCCCTGGCCAGGAAACATCCGCAATACCAATACCAGGAAATATCCGGAATACCAATACCAGGAAACATCCGGAATACCAATACCAGGAAACATCCGGAATACCAATACCGGTAAGATGGGGATTTGTAGGTATCCATATGGGAATCTCTCAGCCCTGTAGGGGTGACATGGATCTTTAGGTCAGTTCATTCATTCTGTCACGATCGTTGTATGAAGCGGACCAAAATGCAGCGTGGAATGTGTTCATGATGATTTTTTAATAAAAGAAAGCACTGAACACTGAATACAAACTATAATAATAATAATGAGAACTGTGCTGACACAAGCAACTAACATAGACAATCACCCACAAACAAACAGTGAAACCCAGGCTACCTAAGTATGATTCTCAATCAGAGACAACTAATGACACCTGCCTCTGATTGAGAACCATACTAGGCCGAAACATAGAAATACCCAAATCATAGAAAAACAAACATAGACTGCCCACCCCAACTCACGCCCTGACCATACTAAATAACGACAAAACAAAGGAAATAAAGGTCAGAACGTGACACATTCACACTGACTCAATCATGCATAAAGGATTGCAAATTTCCAGGATTTTCAAAGATTTAAACAAAATGCTGATATGAGTATTCCTGGGTTTTCTGGGTTTTCTGGGTTTTCTGGGTTTTCTGGGTTTCCTGCTTATTTCTTTCTCATTCTGGAAATTTTTCATCCGGTATTTTACAGTAATTTTGGTTTTACTGCAACTATTATCCTACATCAGATAATACAATATTGTATCTGAAATTGGAATTCTTTCATTTCATTTTATTCTAAGTACTGATCCAGTTTTCTGAACCTTAGAATGTGCTGGGTGTTCTGGTAGGCTTTGTGTTTATTGATTCATGTATACTCTGGCAGGGGTTATCATGGCCTCTTGGCTCACTGTCTTACACAGTATATAGAGAGACATGGAAAACACACATGCTTGAAGTAAACCTACTCCCTCACACATCCAGAATCCACAATATGTCATGTTCATGTGGAAATACAGTACTGAATGTGTAAAGTAATACACATTTGTCCATTCTCCCTCTCTTGCTCTCTTGTTCTGTTTCTCTCTTTCTGTCTCTCTGTCTCTATTTCTCTTTCTCTCGCTCTCTTGTTCTGTCTCTCTCTCTCTGTCTCTCTGTCTCTATTTCTCTCTCTCTCGCACGTTCTCTCGCACTCTCTCTCCCTTACTCTCTCTCCCTCTCCCTTACTCTCTCTCACTCTCTCTCACTCTCTCTCCTAACACAGGTCTTGCCTTACTGTTTCATCATGAATCAGTGCATCCTCCACCCTCCCTCGGTCTCAGCGAGCCTCCAGCACAGAAGCTGACTGCTAGTGGGCAGAGGGGGTGGCATAATGGCTTGGGAAATCACTGCTTACCATTCTGTTTCACATCCAATTGGTGATTCAGTACACAGGTTTGAACTGGTTTAGAATCACGGCTTGCTATGTAGGTGCATAGGTCCTACAGCAACCTTTTTGTGGTTACTATGTCTCTCCTGTGAAATGACAGCAACACAGCCAAATTGTGCAAACTTTACCTAGGTGTGTATTCATGTTTGATGATGATGATTGATCATGATGAGTAGAAGGGGGATGAAGATGATGACAATGATTGTCTGAACAGTACTTTCAGTATTGGTTTCAGCCCTCTCTTTCCTGCATCTTTCATGCCACCCAGCTCTCTGAAAGGTCCATAGAAGGCCAGCATCCCTGAGTCACCTCTTCACTGTTGACGTTGAGACTGGTGTTTTGCGGGGTACTATTTAATGAAGCTGCCAGTTGAGGACTTGGGAGGCCACTGTTTCTCAAACTAGACACTCTAATGTACTTGTCCTCTGGCTCAGTTCTGCATTGGGGCCTCCCACTCCTCTTTCTATTCTGGTTAGAGCTAGTTTGCACTGTTCTGTACAGTGCAAACTGTACGAGATCTTCAGTTTCTTGGCAGTTTCTCGCATGGAATAGCCTTCTTTTCTCAGAACAAGAATAGACTGATGAGTTTCAGACGAAAGTTCTTTGTTTCTGGCCAATTTGAGCATGTAATTGAACCCACAAATGCTGATGCTCCAAATACTCAACTAGTCTAAAGAAGGCCAGTTTTATTGCTTCTTTAATCAGTACAACAATTTTCAGCTCTGCTAACATAATTGAAAAAGGGTTTTCTAATGATCAATTAGCCTTTTAAAATTATGAACTTGGATTAGCTAACAAAACGTGCCATTGGAACACAGGAGTGATGGTTGCTGATAATGGGCCTCTGTACACCTACAGTTGGGCAAAAAAGTATTTAGTCAGCCACCAATTGTGCAAGTTCTCCCACTTAAAAAGATGAGAGGCCTGTAATTTTCATCATAGGTACACTTCAACTATGACAGACAAAATGAGGGGGAAAAAAACAGAAAATCACATTGTAGGATTTTTAATTTATTTATTTGCAGACCGGTAACTTCTTCTTTAAGAGGCTCCTCTGTCCTCCACTCGTTACCTGTATTAATGGCACCTGTTTGAACTTGTTATCAGTATAAAAGACACCTGTCCACAACCTCAAACAGTCACACTCCAAACTCCACTATGGCCAAGACCAAAGAGCTGTCAAAGGACACCAGAAACAAAATTGTAGACCTGCACCAGGCTGGGAAGACTGAATCTGCAATAGGTAAGCAGCTTGGTTTGAAGAAATCAACTGTGGGAGCAATTATTAGGAAATGGAAGACATACAAGACCACTGATAATCTCCCTCGATCTGGGGCTCCACGCAAGATCTCACCCCGTGGGGTCAAAATGATCACAAGAACGGTGAGCTGCCATGGAAACTGGGCAGCCATGCTGGGCAGCCATGCACAAGCCTAAGATCACCATGCGCAAAGTTGGCTGGAGTGGTGTAAAGCTCACCGCCATTGGACTCCAGAGCAGTGGAAATGCGTTCTCTGGATTGATGAATCCCACTGACTAATCTGGGTTTGGCGGATCCTCAGAGTACGCTACTGGCCCGACTGCATAGTGCCAATGAGCACCAGAGAGGGAGAGCGGGAGCAGGCTTGACAGTACCCCCCCCCCCTCTAGGGGCACCACCTGGCGTCCCACCTGGGCGAGCCTGACGGGCTATCCGAGGAATGGGCACTGGGCAAGCCGGCTGGGGCATAGAAGCCCGACAAACCGGCAGAGTCATGGGAGCCTGATGATCCGGCTGAGGCGTGAAAGGCTGACGATCCCGATGAGGCATGGGAGCACAACGGACCGGCTGAGACGTGGAGTGGCCGTCTGCCAAGCCCACCGAGGCAAGGCGACCGCTCGAGCCAGCTAAAGCGTGGAAGCCCGACGAGCTAGCTGAGGCACCCCCGGTTCCCTCTGTGATAGCACCACAACCCAAAATCACCAACCAAAACTCACTGATGCTTCTTTTAGTGGTGTCTGCATTTTCTGCATTATTATTATTATTTATTTTTAATTTTCTAGGGGTAGATCAGCTTTAATATTGGGGTTAGATAGTAGCTTGCGTCAACGTAATTGTAATTGGGTAAATATATTTATATATGTACATATATATACAGTACATACATACATACATACATACATACATACATACATACATACATACATACATACATACATATAAATGCACGTACATATATACATATATATTTTAGTGGAAAGCCTTTCCAGAAGAGTGGAGGCTGTTGTAGCAGCAAAGGGGGGACCAACTCCATATTAACGCCCATGATTTTGTAATGAGATGCTCGACGACCATCAATATGACCATAAGTATGTCCACATACTTATGCTCATATTGTGTACATCACCATGATGACATGTTTCCAGTGCACCCCCACTACTTCTTGTACCATATTAATTGGAATTGGAAACTAGTGTCCCCAGCAAAGAGGTGGTGAAGGAGAGCTGAAACAGCTGGTTTGTTTGAGTACTGTGGTACTACTGATTGTCTGGGTCTGAACCTGGGTGGTACTGGCTCCATATAATCTTCAATGATCTTATGCTATCTGTCCTCAGGTTCCAGTGCTGGTTTCAGTGTCCCTTCCTCTGCTCCTCCCTCTTCTCTGTTGACGCCTAGTGTCCGGCCTGCCCCGCACCTCTAAATGAACTTGCAGAGAGCCAAAACCTACAGTGGGGGTAGTGGAAGAGGAGTGGGGCCTTTGTGGAGCTTGAACCAACAGTAGAGACCGAAGTGGGGGTTGTGGATCTGGCAGTGGGGGGTGAAGACCTTGACCGGCGCAGGCACTTGACTTCCAAACGTCTTCATCCTTATCGTCATCCTCCTCTCTGGGGAATAAAATAAACAGATATAAAGGGATCAATGCTACTGTAAGATACACATCATTACAGTTGACAAATTTGACACATTTAGTTGACTAATTCTACTTGTAGCACACCATCCTAGAGCCCTCTCTGAGACAAACTCTGTGCATTTCTATCTCCGGCAGTGGCCAGGTGTGTAAGGCCAGTATACAATCCCCACTTGCTATGTCCAGTGGGAAAGGGGAGCCAACTACAGCAGTTAGAAAGTTACAGAGTCAACAGACTTCTCTAAGCTTTCTGTCACTGCTGAGAGAGCAGCAAGTTCACCTCTGTCCTGCACAGCAACATCTGTGCGGTATCCACAAAGCATCTCAGAGTCAGAGTGCTGATGTATGGGCCCTGGACACTGTTTTGAGAGAGCCTCACACAGAGGTGTGAAACACACAACAAACAGTGGAACACTTTAGAGACAAAGGAATATTGGCCACAAGAGTTTGATGGCCTCCCAGTGGAAAACTCATTTGAAATATGGCACAAACAGGACACAGTTAAATAGGCCTATACTCTATTCTATACTAGTCCAAAACACAAAAATGCAGACCCCAACTATACAACAAAAATGCATTACTCTAATGTAAAAGCAATATATTAGCCTATTCAAAGCAAACAGAGGGACACAGGCAGCCAACATTTAGAGACAAAGTAACAATTTGATTTGATTTATTAGGATCCCCATTAGCTGATGCCAATGGTGACAGCAAGTCTTATTGGGGTCCTACATATAATGAAAAATACATTACAGGCAAAATACTTTATAATTTACATACATTAAAAACATTAGCATGTAGTGTGTGTGGTGTGTGTGTGTGTGTGTGTGTGTGTGTGTGTGTGTGTGTGTGTGTGTGTGTGTGTGTGTGTGTGTGTGTGTGTGTGTGTGTGTGTGTGTGTGTGTGTGTGTGTGTGTGTGTGTGTGTGTGTGTGTGTGTGTGTGTGTGTGGATCTATCGGTCACATGGGGGAGAGGCATTGTGCCATGGGGTGTTGCTTTATTTGTTTTTTGAAACCAGGTTTGCTGTTCACTTGTGCTATATAAGATGGAAGGGAGTTCCATGCACTCATGGCTCTGTATGTTTCCTTGAGTGTGTTCTGAAACTGGGGACTGTGAAAAGACCCCTGGTGGAATGTATGGTGGGGTATGTGTGTGTGTCAGTGCTGTATGCAAGTTGACTAAGCAAACAATTTGGAATTTCCAACACATTAATGTATAAAACCAGAAGGGATGCGGGTCAGTCTTTCCTCAACTCTCAGCAAAGAGAGACTGGCCTACATAGTATTACCATTAGCCATCTGATTGCAATGAATAGGAAGATGTACCGCTCTGTTCTGGGCCAGCTGCAGCTTAACTACGTCTTTCTTTGCAGCACTTGACCATTTGACTGGACAATAATCAAGATAAGATAAAACTAGCGCCTACAGGACTTGATTTGTGGAGTGTGGTGTCAAAAAAGCAGCGAATCTCTTTATTACGGCCAGACCTCTCCCCAACTATTGAATCTATACGTTTTGACCATGACAGTTTACAATCTAAGGTAACACCAGGTAATTTAGTCTCAACTTGTTCAACAGCCACACCATTCATTACCAGATTCAACAGAGTTAATTAAGGAATAATTTGTACCAAATGCAATGCTCGTAGTTTGAGAGATGTTCAGGACCAGTTTATTACAGGCCAACCATTCCAAAACAGACTGCAACTCTTTGATAAGGGTTCAGTGACATCCACAGTTATGGTTGCTGATGTGTATATGGTAGAATCATCAGCATACATGGACACACATACTTGGTTTAATTCCAGTAACAGGTCAATGGTAAAAAGAGAAGAGAGTAGAGGGCCTAGAGAGCTGCCCTGCGGTACACCACACTTTACATGTCCAACGTTAGAGACGCTCCCATTAAAGAAAACCCTCTGAGTTCTTTTAAATAAATAGCTCTGAATTCACAATGGCAGAGATTGAAAAGCCATAACACATGAGTTTCCTCAACAACAGATTATGGTCAACAATATCAAAGGCTGCACTAAAAACAGTACAGCTCTTGTTATTAGCCATTTCTTTCTACCAATTATCAGTCATTCGTGTCAGTACAGTAGATGTTGAGTGCCCTTCTCTATAAGCATGCTGAAAGTCTGTTTTTCATTTGTTTGCAGAGAAATCGCACTATATTTGGTCAAACACCCTGTTTTCCAACAGTTTGCTAAGAGCTGGCAGCAAGCTGATAGGTTTCCTGTTAGAACCAGTAAGGGTTGCGTTACCACTCTAGGGTAGTGGAATTACTTTGGCTTCCCTCCAGCCCAGAGGATCAAACTTTCCTCTAGGCTCAGAATAGATTTTTTGACAGATATGAGTGGCTATAGTCAGCTACCATCCTTAGTAGCTTTTCCATCTAAATTGTCAATGCCAGGAGTGTCACGGCCGTCGAAAGAAGTGGACATAAGTGAAGCGTGGTAAGCGTACATTTTCCTTTTTGTTTGAAATGTCGCCATCAAAACAACAAATGAAGAAACAACCGTGAGGCTTACAGGGCTATAATGCCTCTAACAAAGTCAACTACCCACACTGAAGGAGGGAAAAAGGGCTACCAAAGTATGATTCCCAATCAGAGACAACGATAGACAGCTGTCCCTGATTGAGAACCATACCCGGCCAAAACATAGAAATAAAGAAACATAGAAAACAAAAAATAGAATGCCCACCCGCAAAACCTGAACCTGTAGGGGAGGGTCCGGGTGGGCATCTATCCATGGTGGCGGCTCTGGTGTTGGACGGTAAACCCTGCTCCACCTCTGGCTCACTGCACTATGGTAGCGCCTCTGGTGTGGGCACCCTCGCTGCGGGCCCCGGACTGGGCACCCTCGTTGCAGGCCCCGGACTGGAGACCGTTGCTGGAAGCTCTGGACTGGAAGCCGTCGCTGGAGGCTTCAGACTGGGGACCGTCGCTGGAGGCTCCGGACTGGAGTCCGTCACTGGAGGCTCCGGACTGGAGGCCGTCTCTGGAGGCTCCGGACTGGAGGCTGTCGTTGGAGGCTTCGTGCCATGGATCATCACTGGAGGCTTCGTGCCATGGATCATCACTGGAGGCTTCTTGCCATGGATCATCACTGGAGGCTTCGTGCCATGGATCTTCACTGGAGGCTTCTTGCCATGGGTCATCACTGGAGGCTTCGTGCCGTGGATCATCACTGGAGGCTTCTTGCCGTGGATCATCACTGGAGGCTTTGAGCCATGGATCATCACTGGAGGCTTCTTGCAATGGATCATCACTGGAGGCTTCGTGCCATGGATCATCACTGGGCTGGAGAGACCCAGGAGGCCTGGCTCTGGGAGCAGGCACAGGACTCACCAGGCTGGGAAGACATAGAGGAGGCCTGGTTCTGGGAGCGGGCACAGGATACACTGGGCAGTGGAGGCGCATTGGAGCTCTCGAGTGTAGAGCCTGCACAACCCGTCCTGGCTGGATGGTTATGGAAGATTCGATATAGGCAGAAAGTTTTTTATATTTTCATGGGTAAAGGTTTGGCTTTTTTAGTGAGTTTGGTACACATCCGGTGGATAGAGAGCCGTTTATTATGTTCAACATAGGAGGGCCAAGCACAGGTAGCAGCTCTTTCAGTAGTTTAGTTCGAATAGGGTCCACTATGCAGCTTGAAGGTTTAGAGGCCATGATTATTTTCATCATTGTGTCAAGAGATATAATACTAAAACACTTGAGTGTCTCTCTTGATCCTAGGTCCTGCAGAGTTGTGCAGACTCAGGACAACTGAGCTTTGAAGGAATACGCAGATTTAAAGAGGAGTCTGTAATTTGCTTTCTAATAATCATGATATTTTCCTCAAAGAAGTTCATGAATTTATCACTGCTAAAGTGAAAGTCATCCTCTCTTGGGAAATGCTGCTTTTTAGTTAGCTTTGCGACAGTATCAAAAAGGAATTTCGGATTGTTCTTATTTTCCTCAATTAGGTTGGAAAATTAGAATGATCGAGCAGCAGTAAGGGCTCTTTGATACTGCAAGGTACTGTCTTTCCAAGCTAGTCGGAAGACTTCCAGTTTGGTGTGGCGCCATTTCCGTTCCAATTTTCTGGAAGCTTGCTTCAGAGCTCGGGTATTTTCTGTATACCAGGGAGCTAGTTTCTAATGAGAAATGTTTTTAGTTTTTAGGGGTGCAACTGCATCTAGGGTATTCCGCTAGGTTAAATTGAGTTCCTCACTTAGGTGGTTAACTGATTTTTTCCTCTAGCGTCCTTGGGTAGACAGAGGGAGTCTGGAAGGACATCAAGGAATCTTTGTGTTGTCTGTGAATTTATAGCACGACTTTTGATGTTCCTTGGTTGGCGTCTGGGCAGATTATTTGTTGCAATTGCAAACGTAATAAAATGGTGGTCCGATAGTCCAGGATTATGAGGAAATACATTAAGATCCACAACATTTATTCCATGGGACAAAACTAGGTCCAGAGTATGACTGTGACAGTGAGTAAGTCCAGAGACATGTTGGACAAAACCCACTGAGTCGATGATGGCTTCGAAAGCCTTTTGGAGTGGGTCTGTGGACTTTTCCATGTGAATATTAAAGTCACCAAAGATTAGAATATTATCTGCTATGACTACAATGTTCGATAGGAATTCAGGGAACTCATTGAGGAATGCTGTATATGGCCCAGGAGGCCTGTAAACAGTAGCTATGAAAAGTGATTGAGTAGGCTGCATAGATTTCATGACTAGAAGCTCAAAAGACGAAAACGTCATTTTTTTTTTGTAAATTAACATTTGCTATCGTAAATGTTAGCAACACCTCCGCCTTTGCGGGATGCACGGGGGATATGGTCACTAGTGTAGCCAGGAGGTGAGGCCTCATTTAACACAGTAAATTCATCAGGCTTAAGCCATGTTTCAGTCAGGCCAATCACATCAAGATTATGATCAGTGATTAGTTCATTGACTATAATTGCCTTTGAAGTAAGGGATCTAACATAAAGTAGCCCTATTTTGAGATGTGAGATATCATGATCTCTTTCAATAATGACAGGAATGGAGGAGGTCTTTATCCTAGTGAGATTGCTAAGGCAAACACCGCCATGTTTAGTTTTGCCCAACCTAGGTCGAGGCACAGACACGGTCTCAATGGGGATAGCTGAGCTGACTACACTGACTGTGCTAGTGGCAGACTCCACTATGCTGGCAGGCTGGCTAACAGCCTGCTGCCTGGCCTGCACCCTATTTCATTGTGGAGCTAGGGGATTTAGAGCCCTGTCTATGTTGGTAGATAAGATGAGAGCACCCCTCCAGTTAGGATGGAGTCCGTCACTCCTCAGCAGGTCAGGCTTGGTCCTGTTTGTGGGTGAGTCCCAGAAAGATGGCCAATTATCTACAAATTCCATCTTTTGGGAGGGTCAGAAAACAGTTTTCAACCAGTGATTGAGTTGTGAGACTCTGCTGTAGAGCTCATCACTCCCCCTAACTGGGAGGGGGCCAGAGACAATTACTCGATGCCGACACATCTTTCTAGCTGATTTACATGCTGAAGCTATGTTGCGCTTGGTGATCTCTGACTGTTTCATCCTAACATCGTTGGTGCTGACGTGGATAACAATATCTCTATACTCTCTATACTCGCCAGTTTTAGCTTTAGTCAATACCATCTTCAGATTAGCCTTAATGTCGGTAGCCCTGCCCCCTGGTAAACAGTGTATGGATGGATTTGTTTTAAGTCTAATACTGCGGTTAATGGAGTCGCCAATGACTAGAGTTTTCAATTTGTCAGAGCTAATGGTGGGAAGCTTCGGCGTCTCAGACCCCGTATCGGGAGGAGTAGAGACAAGAGAAGGCTCGGCCTCTGACTCCGACTCGTTGCTTAATGGGGAAAACCGGTTGAAAGTTTCTGTTGGCTGAATGAGCGACACCGGTTGAGCATTCCTACGGCATTTCCCCCCAGATACCGTGAGAAAGTTGTCCGGCTGCGGAGACCGTGCGAGGGGATTTATACTAATGTTACTATCTGTACTTACTGGTGGCACAGACTCTGTTTCATCCTCTCCTACACTGAAATTACCCTTGCCTAATGATTGCGTCTGAAGCTGGTCTTGTAGCACAGCTATCCTCGCCGTAAGGCGATCGTTCTCCAGTATATTATGAGTACAGCGACTGCAATTAGAAGGCATCATGTTACTTGGGCATGGCCACTGACTGGGCACAAGTTTGCATGAAACACAGTTCTCATTTAGAATGCAAAATTCACATTGCTATCTTTACAACAGTATTCTCATATTTAATCATATAATATTTACCACATTTAGATGTAAACCGGATATATATACAGTGTGAAAGCTCTTAAAGTTACAATTAATTTTCCATATTCCATCTCTCATCATTCCCAACATTCGGATGTTGAAATATATTGTGCCAGTGTCCATTGTTTGATGTTGAAGTTTTGAGTGCCACTCTTCTGTAACACACAGACATTCCATTTTCCCAAACTAAAGAGCCGAAGGGAGCGTTTCTGCAAGGTATTTATGACCAGCTGTTAAGTCATAAAACCGGCCCAACTCCCCCTCTCCTGTGGGAGAGAGTGGGTCTTAACGGTGGAGTCTTCAAGTAGCCTAGTTTTATAACGGCAAGCGATATGCTTCATGAATGTAAAATGCGGCCGGCCCAATGCACAACAGAAAGAAAAAAATGTAGCGCTGGTATTGTAGTTCAAATCTTTAATGGAGAGAATCATGCTGTTGTCTCAGAGGAGAAGAGGGAGACTTGGCTAGTTTGTTATCTATGGAACCTGGCTATGAAAAGTGGGGGAAGTGTGACGGTTGATAAGAAATCAAAAACATTTCTACACTAAAGGAAGAGAAACATAGCTAAACTGTTGTTTCCCACTGCTGAACAGAACTGTGCTGCGCATCTGTGCTGTTAATATAAATTGTGCTTATCACTGAAAAGCTCTCAATTTCTCCAAAAACTCTTCTCCAATCCACACAGTAGTCAGATTTAAGTCACAGAGTCTCCTCCAGTTTTATTCAACTGAAAGGAAAAATCATTTTTGTTTAGTTATAGGTTTTTGTTGAGTTTTTAAAAAATATTTTTATTTTGTACCCTTTTTTCTCCCCTATTTCTTGACATCCAATTGGTAGTTACAGTCTTGTCCCATCGCTGCAACTCCCGTACGGACTAGGGAGAGGCGAAAGTTGAGAGCCATGTATCCTCCGAAACACGACCCTGCCAAGCCTCACTGCTTCTTAACACATTGCTCACTTAACCCGGAAGCCAGCTGCTCCAATGTGTCGGAGAAAACACAATACAGCTGGCGACGATGTCAGCGTGCATGCGCCCGGCCCACCACAAGGAGTCACTAGAGCACGTTGGGACAAGGATATCCGTACAACATCCGTACAACACTATGAGACAAAAGGGAAAAAAGTATTAGTTACACACATAAAAGTAGGGTTGGTGATGGGATGGGGTACATGCTAAATGTATCAAATCACACTACATAGAAGCATTGGCGCAGATTCTGTTAACTTGCAGCGTCATGACAGTCTTGAAACCATAGCCTCTTTCCCCAATGCAATTATCTACATCCCCATTATTCACCATTCACACCTCCTTTCCACAGACCAGAAACGAAACCTTAGTCATTAATGATTGTTAGTTAGAGCAGAGCTTCCTTTATTCATGTGAAGCGGTCTTAAATTCAAACGGTCTCTTGAACATCACCAAGACCACAGACAAGAAGGCTGCTCATTCTGCTGTTCCCACTGCTACTCCCCTTAGCCCCCAACCAGACACACACACACACAAACACACACACACACACACACACACACACACACACAAACATCAACCAAACACCCACCAGCCCACATTCCCCCACACATACCCCCCTCAACACAGCTCCTTCTCTGCCAATGCTCCCATGGCTACTCAACCCTGCACCTTAAAGGATGCTGACCAAAATACATAGACTTGGAATCACTGGCCACTTTAATAATGGAACACTAGTCACTTTAATAATGTTTACATACTGCTTTACTCATCTCATATGTATATACTGTATTCTACTCTACTTTATTTAGCCAATGCCACTCCGACATTACTTATCCTAACATTTATATTTTTCTTAATTCCATTCTTTTACTTTTTGATTTGTGTATTGTTGTGAATAGTTAGATAGTGCTCCACTGTTGGTGATAGGATCACAAGCATTTCGCTACACCCGCAATAACATCTGCTAAATATGTGTATGTGACCAATAAAATGTGATTTGATTTGACCTCCACTCTCAGATCCAGCAGGAGGGGGCAGGCCCCTGCTAGCTGTAGCGTTAGCACCAGTGTAAACAGCAGAAGGTTGGCACTCCAGGGCCCCAGGCTGAGACTGATCCTACACACCCCAGCAGAGAGAGATGGAACCCAGCCCGGAGCTCTCAACCTGCCCCCCATCCTACCCTTCACCCTCCAGCTGGTCAACGTTTGCTTAAGGAAAATACCATGTTAGACTGACTTGCTTGACTTCCCACAACCTTTACCAGTTTAATTGCTCTGAAAGCTGTATGATAATGGCGTCTCTTTCTTACCTAACCTCTATATTTTTGTTTGGATAGAGCTCAAAGAGAAGTATCTCCCCCTTCACACACACACACACACACACACACACACACAATCTGTCTCACACACACACCACCCCCTCATGCTGTGATTTTCACAGAGAACCTGTATGCCTACTAACAGGTGGTGGATCAGAAACGATCCGTGCTGATGGGATTTCCATGAGCGTACTGACATAGGAAGCCTTATCACTGTCACTGTAGATTCTACCAGTGCAGCAATTACATTCTATAATGTAGATTTCCATCATAGTGATTAAATTAGATATAAAACAAAAGCAACAGCAGTACAGCATTACATTGAATGAGTCAATCAAAGCAGAACATAGTGAGTGAGTGTCTATTTGTTTATTTGGATCTCCATTAGCTCTTGCGGAAGCAGCAACTACTCTAGTGTGGGTAGAGATGATGAGCCAGTCTGCTCTAAATGTCTTTTCCTCTCCCTTGCTAATCTGCTCTGTCAGTGAAAAGCCTGTTCTGATGAAAGGGAGAGGTCTGCCTGCCCCTCGAAGCAACACAGGAAACCCCACAGCACAGTCTTTGAAGACCTGGGAGCTCATTCAAGTCCCCATGTAGCTAGCCTGGCTCAGCTAACTGCCACAGAGCCACGCTACGATGCTACACTAGGATTCACCTCTCATCCAGTCCCAGTGGTGGAGTGGTAGTCACTACCACCTGAATAAACACACAGCTCATTCCAAGATCCCTCCCGGGGATATGAGGACTGGAGAGAGGAAAGCTCAGCTCTGCTCCTATGTTATGTCTTTCCCAGCCGGAATTCTATTACACCCGCAATCCTCCCCGTCGGCCCTGTCCCCACATCCCCCTGCCCCCACATCCCCACATCCCCCTGTCCCCACATCCCCCTGCCCCCACATCCCCACATCCCCCTGTCCCCACATCCCCACATCCCCCTGCCCCCACATCCCCACATCCCCCTGTCCCCACATCTCCACATCCCCCTGTCCCCACATCCCCACATCCCCCTGTCCCCACATCCCCCTGTCCCCACATCCCCCTGTCCCCACATCCCCACATCCCCCTGTCCCCACATCCCCACATCCCCCTGTCCCCACATCCCCACATCCCCCTGCCCCCACATCCCCACATCCCCCTGTCCCCACATCTCCACATCCCCCTGTCCCCACATCCCCCTGTCCCCACATCCCCCTGTCCCCACATCCCCCTGTCCCCACATCCCCCTGTCCCCACATCCCCCTGTCCCCACATCCCCACATCCCCCTGTCCCCACATCCCCCTTTCCCCACATCCCCACATCCCCCTGTCCCCACATCCCCCTTTCCCCACATCCCCCTTTCCCCACATCCCCCTGTCCCCACATCCCCCTGTCCCCACATCCCCCTTTCCCCACATCCCCCTGTCCCCACATCCCCCTGTCCCCACATACCCCTTTCCCCACATCCCCCTGTCCCCACATCCCCCTTTCCCCACACCCCCCTTTCCCCACATCCCCCTGTCCCCATATCCCCCTGTCCCCACATCCCCCTTTCCCCACATCCCCCTGTCCCCACATCTCCACATCCCCCTTTCCCCACATCCCCCTGTCCCCACATCTCCACATCCCCCTTTCCCCACACCCCCTTTCCCCACATCCCCCTGTCCCCACATCCCCCTGTCCCCACATCCCCCTGTCCCCACATCCCCCTGTCCCCACACCCCCCTTTCCCCACATCCCCCTGTCCCCACATCCCCCTGTCCCCACATCCCCCTTTCCCCACACCCCCCTGTCCCCACATCCCCCTGTCCCCACATCCCCCTTTCCCCACATCCCCCTGTCCCCACATCCCCCTGTCCCCACATCCCCCTGTCCCCACATCCCCCTTTCCCCACATCCCCCTGTCCCCACATCCCCCTGTCCCCACATCCCCCTGTCCCCACATCCCCCTGTCCCCACATCCCCCTGTCCCCACATCCCCCTTTCCCGGCAAGGCAGCAAGAATACTATCAGAGCTCCACCACCATTTCCTCTTTATTGCTCCAGGTTCTATCTCTTTCTCAATTGCTCGCTGACTTTCTAATTTTCTCATTCCTACTGGCAATGCCAACTAAACTACAACAGAGCAGCAGAGGACGTGCTGACTTAACAAATTCAGTCACAGTAGATATCTGGTGACTCTAACTTTGAATTAAAACATCTTCCCTAATGTAGCACTACTCAACTACAACCATCCCAATCTTCCCACATCTTAATGTTCCCATTCTTCTGGCCTGAAACCCGAAGAGAGCAGTTAGCTCCTTGGCTGGGGGCATGTAGGTTACATCAGCATTTAGCTTAACCAGGAACAGTTTTGTCCTTGGTGTGTGTGCTGTGTGTGTTGACAGCCTGGGGGTTTTCAAACATAGCCACTCAAGTATGCAGTGTGTGTGTGTGTGTGTGTGTGTGTGTGTGTGTGTGTGTGTGTGTGTGTGTGTGTGTGTGTGTGTGTGTGTGTGTGTGTGTGTGTGTGTGTGTGTGTGTGTGTGTGTGTTGTGTGTGTGTGTGTGTGTAAATCTGTATGTGTAATACTGCATGTACGTGTGTGTGTACTCACATATACAGATGTAGGATCTTAATTTGATCACTCTTTTGTTGCTGAGAATTTTCCTGAACAGCAGGAAGTACAAACTTGTAGTGTATTTGTGTTTTAAAAATACTTCTAAAGTTAGTAATTTCCACATAAAATTGTCAGACTTGATTTGCTGTAATGAAAAATGTATCAACCCCTACAAAAATGTCCATTAATTATTGTCCACATAATAATTCAAATGTCCTGTTGCTGCAGGAATATTTACCTGCTGTAGCAAACTGGCTCAAATTAAGATCGTACATCTGTACATGCAGAGTGTGTTCTTGGTTCGAGCCTCATTGGGATTGGTAATAGGCAGCACATGCATGCCTCTGCATCAGCGACATCATCAGACAGGGACTAACTGGGTATGTGACCTCAGATGACTTTGCAGACACAGTACTCTGCAGTCAGGGAGGGAGTCACGTGCAAACCTCACTCCCTGTGGTGGCCCAGCTGGCTGCTCCACTTCTCTTCTGATCACAGCAGCCTGATACATCTGTTGCCCTCTCCTCTCCTCTCCTCTCCTCTCCTCTCCTCTCCTCTCCTCTCTTTCCTTCTACTTTCCTCTCCTCTCTTCTCTTCTCTTCTCTTCTCTTTGCTTATCCTTTCCTTTCCCCTCCTCTCATCTCCTCTTCTCTTCTCCTCTCCCCTCTACTCTCTTTGCCTCTCCTCTCATCTTCTCTTCTCCTCTCCCCTCTCCTCTCTTTGCCTCTCCTCTCCTCTCCTCTCCTCTCCTTCTCCTATCCTCTCCTCTCCTCTCACAAAAATGACCTTGTGTTTGAAAGTGATGTTGATCAAACATGGTGGACAGCACAGAGGCAACAGTGGTGTGGGGTCTGTTGTTGCTGCTGCTGCTGCTGCTGCTGTTGAAAGTAGCTTTGATGAAATGTGTCTGGCTCCATGGAAGAACAGCATGACACAAAGTCATGATCCCTTCCCCTCGCTAAACACATCTCTCTCTCTCTTTCTCTCTCTCTCTCTGTCTTTCTCTCTCTCTCTCTCTGTCTTTCTCTCTCTCTCTCTCGTCCTCTCTCTCTTTCTTAGACACTCGCCCATCCATCCATCCATCCCTCTCTCTCTCTATCGCTTATCCCCTTCTCATTGGGAGGCTCTGTAAATATTGGCCTCAGACTGAGTAAAGTTTGGGAAAAGGTCAAAAGCGAGAAATGTATCTCTTGTCCCTGTCTTATCTTGCCAATGGAAAAGCTGCAAGACAGAACAAAGTGTGTGGGGGGGGGGGGGGGGGGGGGGTGTTCCTCTGCAGTGTTTTTGTAAAATGCATCAATTCTACTATATATTGTCCTCTAGGCCTCGCAAAAGCATTTAGTTGTGACGTCTGATGCATTTCACTGCAGAGAGAAGCTGTATTTCCAGTAAGGAGCGAGGAGAGGGAGAAGAAATGTTATGCTAAAATAATGTCTGCCATTAAATCAAGAAGCCAGTAAAGATGGGTATACTGACTTCACAAGTTCCCATCAGGAAGTGGGGCTGATTGATGGGGTCACAGTGGGGTCATGTCTGTCTGTGCTGAGAGACTGTGTAATCAGCCAGGGTCCTTCAGAGGGTGGGATGTAAATAATCAGTCACAGTCATATGCTGCTGAGTATAAGTGATAGTTTATACACATACACACCCTTGGACATACACACAGTAACATACACACACCTATACACACTGCTCTCTCTTACCTTTAGAAGCCACCTAAACAGCAGACATACTTTTTCACACGCTTATCTGTAAGAGAGTCCTACCATTTCACAAAGACACACACACACTGCCACGCACTGCCACACACTGCAGGACACTTCCGCACACTGCTGCTCTGCTCTGGATCGTCCTCCACCATTAAATCAAAATGCCATGGTGTGTGTGTGTGTGTGTGTGCGTGCGTGCGTGTGTGTGTGTGTGTGTGTGCGCGTTGGTGCGTGCATGCATGCCTGTGCGAATGTGTGTGTGTGTGTGTGTGTGTGTGTGTTCCTGTCTTTTTACGTGTGTCTGTGTCCTATGTGTGTGTTTGTGCTTGAGTAATGATCTGAGCTGTGTTTCTGCCTCTATCTTTCCTGTTAAAAGCCTTGCAGTGGAATTATGCAGAGCACATGCAGAACAGCAATTATACTATGGTCAATTATTATTTCTTTCAGATAAATGGATTGTATCTCATCCCCATGAAAGCAGTGGGGAAATACAACAACGCCTCCAGTGTTCATTCACAAAACACAGAAAGTGAGGTGAAAATGATCACATGCTCATAAGGATGTACACTGATTGTACAAAACATTAGGAACACCTTCCTAATATTGAGATGCACAACCCCTCCACCCCTTGCCCTCAGAACAGCCTCAATTTGTCGGGGTAATGAACTACAAGGTGTCGAAAGCGTTCCACAGGGATGCTGGCCCATGTTGACTCCAATGCTTCCCACAGTTGTGTCAAGTTGGCTGCATGTCGTTTGGGTAATGGACCATTGTTGAAACACACAGGAAACTGCTGAGCATGAAAAACCCAGCAGTGTTGCAGTTCTTGACAAGCTCAAACCGGTGTGCCTGGCACCTACTACCATTTCCTGTTCAAAGGCACTTACATCTTTTGTCTTGCCCATTCACCCTCTGAATGTCACATATACTGTACACAATCCATGTCTCTACTGTCTCAAGGCTTACAAATCCTTGTTTAACCTGTCTCCTCACCTTCATTTACACTGATAGAGGTGGGTTTAACATGTGACATCAATAAGGGATCATAGCTTTCACCTGGACAGTCTGTCATGTAAAGATCAGGTATTCCAAATGTTTTGTACTATCAGTGTACAGCCACACACAAACACGCACACACACACACTCAAACACACAGACACAAACACACACACACACACACAAACACACACAAACAAACACAGTATGTAACGTATAGACATACGACAGTGTGGGTCATCCCCCGCTTACACACACACACACACACACACACAAACACAAACACATACTTCTTCACATTAAGAGTTCATCACCATTAACTGCGACATTTATAGATGTCTTCCTGGCGCACAGCAGCCAGTCTAAAGTACCTTTTCATTAAGCTCTTACTGTGCTGGCCCCGGGGGCCAGTGTCTGTATGTGTATGTGTGTGTGCGTGTCTGTTGGATATGTGTGTGTGAGAGAAAGAGAGGGAGGGCGCAGTAGAGGGAGGGGAGTGATGTACACCTCAGATGTATAGGTTGAACTCTTGTCACAGGGCTCCCTGGGCAGTAGCCATTCCACTGACTTACTGCCAGGTCATGCGGGCTGCAGTGGGTGATGAGATATGGTGGGCAGACGTTTGGCAAAGCCTGCTGATCTGTCTCCCTCGCTCTACACCCCCCCCCCCCCCCCCCCCCCCCCCCCCGCCTCACTCTCTCCCTTTCTCCACACTTCCTTTCTCTTTCTCTGTCCATTCTTACTATCTTTCTGTATCATTCTCTTCTATCTCATTCCTCTTTCTCTCACCCCGCCTCATATTAATCCCCCTCTCTACCGCTGAGATCATGCCTTCATGAGTCTATATGGATTTTACATAAACATGATATTCACTTGAATAGCCCCCTCACTGTTATGCAACTTTCACTCCATGTTCTTTCCCATCTGCTGAGGAATATTCCAGGGTTTGCTCACTATCTGGTTAGTAATGTCTTTCTGTTATTGACTGTGTAGTGAATGGGCCGTATTGAATGGTTGCTTCATTTATGGCTTGTTGTACGCTGGTCAGTTGCTCAGCTGACCGGTCAGTTGGGCGGTGATTTAATATCTTATTGATTTGGTTGGATGACTAACTGATCAATCAACTTGCCTAGTTGGACTTGAGAGCTTTTTAATTGGTTGGCTAAGTGATGAAGTAGATTATGGGCTTGACAGAATAGCCCTCCACAGTAAAGCTTAACAACCATGGTATAGTATGCCTTTATAACCTGCCTTAATTCTATGCCATTACGTAGTTGAACCCATTGTCATGCGGGACATTTGCCAACTGTGTTTGTATCATTTTGGGCCAGAGCAATGTAAACAAGGAGTAGCCCAATCATCCTGCATTATAGAGCGTAGCCTGGTGACACGTAGTGATAAATGACTCCCCTCCTCCCACATTGCACCAAATGAACACCAGTCTAAACGAATGGCAATGTTCAGATGAAGAGCACAGACCACAGCTCTGATTCACACACACACTGCCAGGCACTGCCACACACTACAGGACACTTCCGCACACTACTGCTCTGCTCTGGATCGTACTCCACCATTAAAGCAAAATGCCATGGTCTGTGTGTGTGTGTGTGTGTGTGTGTGTGTGTGTGTGTGTGTGTGTGTGTGTGTGTGTGTGTGTGTGTGTGTGTGTGTGTGTGTGTGTGTGTGTGTGTGTGCGTGCGTGCGTGCGTGCGTGCGTGCGTGCGTGCGTTGGTGCGTGCATGCATGCCTGTGTGAATGTGCGTGTGTGTGTGCGTGTGTGTGTTCCTGTCTTTTTACGTGTGTCTGTGTCCTATGTGTGTGTTTGTGCTTGAGTAATGATCTGAGCTGTGTTTCTGCCTCTATCTTTCCTGTTAAAAGCCTTGCAGTGGAATTATGCAGAGCACATGCAGAACAGCAATTATACTATGGTCAATTATTATTTCTTTCAGATAAATGGATTGTATCTCATCCCCATGAAAGCAGTGGGGAAATACAACAACGCCTCCAGTGTTCATTCACAAAACACAGAAAGTGAGGTGAAAATGATCACATGCTCATAAGGATGTACACTGATTGTACAAAACATTAGGAACACCTTCCTAATATTGAGATGCACAACCCCTCCACCCCTTGCCCTCAGAACAGCCTCGATTTGTCGGGGTAATGAACTACAAGGTGTCGAAAGCGTTCCACAGGGATGCTGGCCCATGTTGACTCCAATGCTTCCCAGAGTTGTGTCAAGTTGGCTGCATGTCGTTTGGGTAATGGACCATTGTTGATACACACAGGAAACTGCTGAGCATGAAAAACCCAGCAGTGTTGCAGTTCTTGACAAGCTCAAACCGGTGTGCCTGGCACCTACTACAATACCCCGTTCAAAGGCCCTTAAATCTTTTGTCTTTACCATTCACCCTCTGAATGTCACATATACTGTACACAATCCATGTCTCTACTGTCTCAATGGAAAAAAATAATTTTTTAACCTGTCTCCTCACCTTCATTTACACTGATAGAGGTGGGTTTAACATGTGACATCAATAAGGGATCATAGCTTTCACCTGGATTCACCTGGACAGTCTGTCATGTAAAGATCAGGTATTCCTAATGTTTTGTACACTCAGTGTACAGCCACACACAAACATGCACACACAGACACTCAAACACACACACAAACACACACACCCACACACACAGACACACACACACACACACACACACACAAACATACACAGTAAATAACGTATAGACATACGACAGTGTGGGTCATCCCCCGCTTACACACACACACACACACACACACACCCTGTGATGGCAAAATTGCAAGATTATGTTGTAATACTTTTATTGCATCAAATGGTTGTGTTATGCAACAGAATAGAGTATTCTTAACTACTGTGTGTGTGTTCTACTGAGGATGGGCCTCTGGGAGATAACACTGACAAGAGATTTACCATGTCTTTAAAGAGCATTCCAGAGCATGAGTTAATGTTTCTGTTCTGTACCGTACCAGGGAGAGATGGTTCCAGTTTGGAGTCGGAGGGCCAGACACTGGTCTCTATACAATGAAAACTGTTGACACAGCAGATACTGTCTGCTACTGTATGTATTATAGGTATCTAGGTACCACCACCACAACAACAACACACACACACACACATACACACACACACACACACACACACACACACACACACACACACACACACACACACACACACACACACACAGACAGTGATGATAGAATGCCTTTTCTCCACAGGCTTGCTCAGTAACCTTTAGTGTGGACTGCAGGCCTATCCATTACTACTGGAGACCAGTGTCTCTGTGTCCCCAGACATCAAGTCAATCAGAGAAAAACACAAAACAACTCAAACCATCACTTATTATTGGGCTGAGTGACCTATACAACGTGACTGTGTCCTAGACAAAGGAGATGAATCTGCCTTTTCCCCATGACAGTAGTCTATGAATGGCACGAGGCTACCTTCCCACCCACACACACAAAGTGACTATGGCCTACAGAATGAAAGTGTGAACACAAAGCTAATCATAAGTACAGTGTGCCCTTCACAAAATTAATGTGTGCCCTTCACAAGCACAGTAAGTACCTTTTACAAATTGAGTGAGTGAGTGTCTTTCATGAGTGCAGTATCTTCCAAACATCTGTAGAGTGAGTATAATTCTCCACATTCTCCACACCTTTAGCAAACTTAGTGTACCGTTCAAATAAAGAGAGTATCACAAAACCCTCACTAAGTAACAGTACTCTACACAAAAAGAGAATGTCCTACTCTTCAATAAAACCTGCTACTGTAGAGTGGACTATAAAGTGCCGGTGCGATCAGGACTCCTCATGTCCACCAGATGCATCCAAATCTTTGCGTTCCGGCAGAAGTAATTCATTGTCATTGTAGCGGTCCACAATGCTATGTTGGGGATGCCGAACTAGGCTGTGGTGCATTCTGTGTACTGCATACGTTCAATATTTTCAACTTGAACATTGCTTTACCGTGTGGTGGTACAAACGGAAGTTCCATGGCGGGGTGGCACCGTACAGAGGCCAAATAATGACTATTGTGTAGTTAGTTAATTATAGCATATTTTATGGTGCCTTTATAGTCTATCTTTGAAAACTGATGAACTGATACATTTTGCAGGTAAATATGATGTTTTTCCTAAGCAGACAGTAAATCCATGAAATGTAATCTGTCCTGTGTTTTGTCACATCAATACAGGCCTATGTGATTAAATGGAGGGTCCAGATGATGCGTACAAAATGTAACTATTTGTGCGGGAAAATGTCACATAAATAGCTGAGCGGGAAAGTTCTAGTCATTCCACCATGAGACCAAGGTTGAGGAAGCAAGTTGTGGCCTCTTTGCTGTACTGAAGAAACACAGCCAGCATGATGGTGTGTTAAATTACACACTGAACACTTCTGTGCACTTTTTAGCACACTATTCTGTTGGTTGTTTTGTGCAGGGCAAGCTAGTGATTTGAAATCAGTACTCTATATCTGAACAGCCAGTTGTTGATGTTGCTGGAGATGAACAGAAGAATAGGAACCAGCTAGATTCATTGTTGTAGTGCACCCCTGTGCCCACCAGTCTGTTGGCAGCTCTGCCAGCCTCTGAAACCAGTAGGTTGACAGGTGAATGACTTTTCATCTGTTTTAATTCTTGTTTTGTTGATAATAATTATTGTTTGCCTACGTTGCAGATTCCTACCATACCATCTTGTACAGCTGCTGTGGGTCACTGCACAGTGGGGAGAATTGTCTCCTCAGTGGCAACAGCCATCTGGAAAGTTCTGGTCGAGGAATACATACCTGTTCCAAAGAAGGATGACTGGGATGCCATTGCTGCAGCTTTCACAGAGAGGTGGGACTTCCCCCACCGTGTCGGAGCCATCAACGGCAAGCATGTCATCATCCAGGCACCACCCTGCTCAGGCTCAATGTACCACAATTACAAGGGGTCCTTTTCCATTGTTCTCCATGCCGTGGCGGATGCAAACTAACTCTTCCGGGTGATTGATGTGGGCGCCTATGGCAAGGCCAGTGATGGAGAGACCCTGAGCAACTCTGCCTTTGGGCAGGTTCTTCAAGGAGGCACCATTGGGCTACCACAGGACACACCACTCCCTTGGCCCAGTCCCCCGTATTTCTCCTCTGCAGCTGGAGCTGTTGTGTGGCAGCATACGGTGGAGTGATCCATAACCAATACCCCCAAGCTGTAGTCGTTACCACCTTATACCCAAAGGCTCTTTTAAGAGGGGGCGGCCGGGTAGCCTAGTGGTTAGAGCGTTGGACTAGTAACTGCAAGTTCAAACCCCCGAGCTGACAAGGTACAAATCTGTTCCTAGGCCGTCATTGAAAAAAATAATTTGTTCTTAACTGACTTGCCTAGTTAAATAAAGGTAAAATAAAAATAAAAAGAGCCACCCACTAAGTAAAAATAGCAATTTTCCATCCATATGTCTGCTGTCTGACTTATTCATCATGAATAAACCTCAGAGGCTCTATATGTTCTCCTTTCTTGATAAGCACACTTACTGAATTGATTAAGGGCTTGATAGTAAATAAACTCAAATGTATTCTAACCTTACACAAGTGCATAAGTTAGAATATCAATTTCCATGTTTGTGCAGGACATTGTTTTGAGGAAATCCAACACTCATCTTCACTGCATATTGCTAGATATATTTAAAGTAACCAAACTATTCATATTTTATGAATGACAGAACTTAAAGACTTCAATGCCGCTACAATATTGTAGTTGTATTTTTTGTTGACTGGTAATCCAATTCCCTGGAACAGGTGAAGGTGTTCCCTCTGCGAATTGCAGAAGCGTGTGATGGTTAACACTGACACATGGAACCTCAAACAGTCTGATGCTAGCCATAGCAGAGCATACTGCTGTCACTAACAAGATATGTGATAGTTAAGTGTCTGGCATGTTCCTTTAGTCGTGGATTCTAAGTAGGTTGAAATGTTTGCTTTTGTGTTGGAGTGAAAAACTACACTATACTGGCTTCTAGGAGGAGGATTGGACAGCTGTGCTGTAAAGTGTATGGAGGTGCTTGGTAGAATAGTGTGATTTGTTGCAAGAACCGTGTGCTCTAGCAAATGCTCTGTAGTTCAGTGGTAGGGTATATTGTGCATGTGTGTGTGTGTGCATGTGTGTGTGTGTGTGTGTGTGTGTTTTTTTTGTGTGTGTGTGTGTGTGTGTGTGTGTGTGTGTGTGTGTGTGTGTGTGTGTGTGTGTGTGTGTGTGTGTGTGTGTGTGTGTGTGTGGAATAACACTTATATTTTAATTCCAAGTCATATAAAAGTTGACCAAGTCGTGGAACAGTCTACCCCTCAAAACATAAGGAGTCAGTGATGTAAAACTCTGTTCAATACAACAGAGACAAAAGGAACGGTTGGTCTACTTCCACCTGTGCTCCACTGATGTATATTAGACCTTGGCACCCGTTGTAATTATACAAACATAACAACCTCCACGTTTTTTTTAATCTACTTATCTTTTAACAGAAGTGCGTGTTCAGCTAGGCTATCTTAACGTTGTGTCAGAGATTGGTACGCGAGGCTATAGTCATTTGTTGTTCTGATTTATTGAAGTTGAACCCAGTCGTGGTGGTCAATTTGTAGGGTGTATGATGTGAATGTCCAACTTACATTTGAAATCCAAGTGTTAGAACAGTTGAGCTTTAAAACACAAGGGGGCAGTGATGTCTCTGTAAAGCACAACAGAGAGAGGGTAAAGAAAAAAAGGGGTCAGGGGGATGCCTCTAGGAAATCTGTTGGCCTCACACCTCTTCACAAGAGGCTGGAACAGGCTCTTCCATGAGCAGTGCAATCAGCAGTGAGGTTTGTCTACATGATTGACAACAGTTAGAAAAGTGATGGAATTGGCAGCAGACATGGGGTTTGTGTCATATCATTTGCATTGTTTTAAGGTGGATCAAATAATCTGTGATTGAATTTTGACAAGGCCCCAAGGCTCTTACAGTGTCAAGCACAGACTGTCAAGTAAAGTGAAATGTAATGTGAGCGCTGTGGTCAGTCTGGTTAACCAGGATGACAGCAGAGCACAAGAAGACCTTTGTGATTGTTTATGTATAGTATATGTATTGTGTTAGATAATGGAGTCTTGATGTTGGGGTCTTGGTCTCAAGAATACTCGACAATACATAAATGCGGTTGTGGTCTGGGATTCGAGAGTTCTGTAAGTGTGCTCGATGATCAATGATGTGTGTGAATGCACGGTACATTTGAAATCCAAGTCATGGAACAGTAGACCCTTGGAACATAAGGAGGCAGTGATGTCTCTGTAAAAGAGATTACAGAAAGACAAAAAGGAGGCAGTGGAGTATCTGCAAAAGATAACGGAGAAAGACAAACTTGAGACATCTATGGCATTGTGTTGTGTGACAAAACTCCACATTTTAAAGTGGCCTTTTATTGTCGCCAGCACAAGGTGCACCTGTGTAATGATAATGCTATTTCATCAGCTTCTTGATATGCCACACCTGTCAGGTAGATGGATTATCTTGGAAAGTAGAAATGCTCGCTAACATGGATGTAAACACATTTGTGCAGAACATTTGAGAGAAATAGGCTTTTTGTGCATATAGAACATTTCTGTGATATGCTTATTTCAGCTCATGAATCATGGGACCAACGCTTTACATGTAGCGTTTATATTTGTGTTCAGTGTAGATAGACCAGACATGTACAAAAGAAGACTGACAGAGACACACACAGACTCCAAATAGCTGGCTTTTAGCTAATTGAAGAGCAGTTTCTCAATTGAGCTAGCTAGACACATTTGATTACCTGCTCACTATTTCAAATACCAAACCAAAAACAGTCAAGCCAGTTAGCTAGCTAGCTATCTAACTACAAAGCTAACCACTTTGCTAGATAGCTTAGCTAAGAAATTGCCTGGACCTAGCTTCCACTTTCCAGCTAATTATTTCACATTCAGCATTTTTGGCATGGTCACAATAGCCATCGCCACTTTGGTAGAACAGGGCAGGGAACCCATAGACAGCGAAAATGATCTTCTCCTCCATGCTGCAAACCTTTCTGAAGCCTTGCGAAACACGTGGGTCAAGTACTGAAAATGTTGGTTAGACATCTGGCAAAATCAACATATGGTGTAAAGGTCAAGGTGTAACAAGGTCATCTCTAATGCCTTTCAGAGGAGTCCGTGGGAGTAAAGAGATTACAATGATGCCGATAATGATGGAAATGAAAGCAACTGTGATAGTGCTACTGATAATGATGCTCGGGGATGTAAACAAAGCTATAGATTGAGGTCATTGAGGAGAATAGAGAGGTTATAGTGTCTACTGTTAGATGGGGTGTCATTGATGTCAAAGATGTTTAGCGACAGAAGAGGCCCAGACCACACATGAACACGTTTGTGAATTCCATATTGCCTGTGATGACGTAATTTCAGCATTGGGCTACTACCACATTAGCAAATCACCATAGTTACAATCAGATGCAGTTCCAGTAAGTCCTGTGTGTTTGGTCAGAGCTCTGCAGTCAGACAGACAGACAGTCAGACAGCCAGCCAGTCAATCAGACATAGAGGATGATGTTGCCATTTATGAATCTAAGCCACAGCACTCTTTCTATTTTTCCTCTTCAGATTACTTTAAAGGTTCAGCGTGAGGTGTCCCTTTTATCTACCTCAAGGTCACCCATCCCCCCCCATGCCCCCCCCCCCCCCCCCCACGTCCTCGGGTTAAGGGGATGATAGATGTTCATCTGTTCGGGGGGTGAGGCGGGCGAGAGAGAGCAGAATGCTGTGATGCTCATTTGCAAGGGAAATGTAGCCTTTATTAGTTAATGTCTGCCTCTTCGCCACAGGAGGCCCTCTAATTGCCCTCTACGTGTAGCAATTTTTACCCAATGTATTCCTGGCAGGCATGGCGTGGGTCAGCCGAGTGGGCCCACCACAAGCCCCAGATAGGACCAGATATTACTCTTAGCTGATTAGGACCTCTATATACGGTGCACTAGGCTCTCTGGCCTTATCCCTCAGCGATTGGGGTTGAGAACAGAGACATCAGAGCAGAACAAAGCAGGGGTATTAGGGAGATTTTAGTTCATTATTAATCTGCGGTATTTGTGAGAAAATAGAGTTAATCTGTCGTCCTCTGCTGGTTGACTCACACACACACGCACGGCACATTTCACACTGCCATCTCCCACCTGGACAAGAAGGGAAATAACTATGTGAGAAGGCTATTAAGAGACGACAGCTCAGCGTTCAACACCATAGTCCCCTCCAAGCTCATCACCAAGCTTGGGACTCTGGGACTGAACCATTCCCTCTGCAACTGGATCCTGGACTTCCTGACGGGCCGGCAACAGGTGGTGAGAGTAGGTAACAACACCTCCGCATCACAATCATCATGTTTGCTGATGACATGACTCTGGTAGGCCTGATCACAGAAGGTGATGAGTCAGCCTACGGGGATGAGGTCAGAGACTTAGCAGTGTGGTGATAGGACAACAACCTCTCCCTCAACGTCAGTAAGACCATGGAGCTGATCGTGGACTATAGGAGAAAAGGGGAGAGCACGCCTCCACCCACATCGACAGGGCTGTTGTGGAGCGGGTCAAGAGCTTCAAGTTCCTTGGCGTCCACATCACTAAGGACTTAACATGGTTCACATACACCCGCACAGTCGTAAAGAGGGCACTGCAGTTCCTCTTCCCCCTCAGGAGGGTTCCATTAGATCCTCGAAACCTACAGCTGCACCATGAAAAGCATACTGACTCTCTGCATCACCGCTTGGTATGGCAAATGCATTGCCCTTGACCGCAAAGCACTACAGAGGGTGGTGTGTAAAGCCCAGTACATCACTGGGGCTGAACTCCCTGCCATCCAGGACCTCTTTATCAGGCGGTGTCAGAGGAAGGTCACACAAATTGCCAATACCAGAGCATCGGCTCTCGGACCAACAGGCTCTGAGACAGCTTCTACCCCAAAGCCATAAAACTGCTAAATAGCCAGACCGCTTAATAGTCAATTATGGTACCCAAACTATCTGCACTGACTCTATCTTGCACTGACCCATCGCACACTCACTAGACTATATAAAAACACCATATACACACTCACTAGACTATATAAAAACACCATATACACACTCACTCACACACAATACATTGACACTCCCACACACATTCAGATACGCTGCATACGCCAACACACACATAACACACACACGCAGACCGACACAACACAAACATACATACATACTATTAGGTTCGAAATAAACAGAGTAAAATTCACAGAGGACTAGTAAAGCTCAAACCAAGTTTATTCACCCACTGGATCACACAGCTGCATAAGACAAAAACATGTTTACACAAGCTCATATATTTATACCTTCCTCCTATGCCGAGTCTCCTCCTTGCACGTATGGACAGCCAATAGATCTCTGTTGCAAGACAGGACTTTAGTGATTCCTATTCTTTCTCACTTCATCTGACCTGACCTCGGCCTAAATTCCTCACTCCTCCCCAACTCACGGCTGTCCTACCTCATCTGTTGACTGAAATCAGACTGTGGCCCTTCTCCTCTCCATAGGATACTTGCTGTCTAACAATAACATGTTCTGCATTCCCCTATCTCCGTCAGTAACATGAATAAGGATAGTTCATATTTCAAGTTTAGAAGTCAGTACCCATCAATACACATTACACACACACATGCATACTCACACACACGCACGCACACGCGCACACACAGACACACACACACGCACACACACACACACACACACACACACACACACACACACACACACACACACACACTCATCATTTTCTGCTGCTATTATTCTTTATTTTACTCTTATTATTATCTATCCTGATGCCTAGTCACTTTACCCTGCCTTCATGTACATATATACCTTCTTGTACAAATCTACCTCAAATACCTTGTACATCTGCACATTAATCTGGTACTGGTACACCCTTTATATAGCGCCATTCTGGCACTTACACACACACAAACACGAACACACGAACACACACACACACACACACATACACACACACACACACACACACACACACACACACACACACACACACAAACACAGAAACACTGGGGCTGGCTGTGGGCAGTAGTGGATGCTACAGTATGCATCTGTACTCTTTGACTCACTGCCACGCTTGTCTCCAAGGTGACCACTCATCTAGTGTAGTGTAGTCACGGACACCAAATCTGTCACCTTGAGTATCACAACCAGTGGCTAGGCAGAATCACAGCAATAACGTTATATTCAACAAACATGAATCAATGAAAATTATCCATAGCAATCAAGACCAATACCACAACATAGAATGGGAATTTGTGTTACATGTTTGACCAGAATGGAGAGAGGAGATATTAAACACATACCATTTTTTTAAAAAGAAATAGAGTGTCCTTCTTATCTTGAAGTTCACTAACTACTGTAGATCCAAGGGACTGCCTTTCTACCTCAGACATTGTGTCTTATTGTATGGTCCAAGCCCTCCTCTCGGGCCATTGGGCGTGTATTGTGAGTGACATGGCGTGAATGACAAGTCTCTTGGTGTGATGCTATCACATCCCCAGCCAGCCTGTCCCAGTGCCTCTGTGTTATACTAACTCTGTTATTGAGCAGGGGGCCGCCGGCTGTTTAGACTGTGACGTGTTTAGCCATGTCTAAAGTATTTGAGTGGTGGGATTGGGGGAAGTGTCCAGAAGAGGTGTGTGTGTTTGAGCGTGCATATAATATATGTTTTGACTGGCATGTCTAAGTTAATTGAGTCGTAGGAAGAGAAAGTGAACTTGCCAGCTGTCAGTCTCTTATAAGCTGAATCCATCACAATGTCAGTGTCCTTCTAACATAAAAAGAGACACGTGTGTGTGTGTTGTGCCTAAGTGTGTGTGAGTGCACGTGCATGCGAATGTGTGCGTGTGTGTGTGGGAGGGATTGGGTGTGTCCTCATATGCATTTATGTTGTCTTTTAAGCTTATTCACACTAATTACTTTTCTTTGCCTAACAATATATTTTTCCAGCTTATACATTAGTCATGACGAATCCATTTACAGAAGTGGAGATATGCTTGGATCCAGCTGTACTATACTCTTGATGCTGATGCAGCAGAAGCAAGCAGCTAAGCTCTTCCCAGCAGTCCGTTTCAGTAAACAATCTAGACATGAGCCTGATCCACTGAACGCTGGAATCCATGTAGTGAATAAGAATGTACGCTCGTAAGACTTCAGGATGGTTGAACGAGGCTATAGTCCTAAAGAACTTCCTTCCTGATGTGGATATTAGATACACCGTTTCCAGGAAGTTAATGTTGCTGTTAACCCTGGCATTTGATCTCCTCTTTAGCTGTCATCCTGGAGTGACACATCCTTATCTCTGGTGATCCCACCTCTTAGCCACAGCTGTGGCATAGTGGATGTGAACGACAGGGGGGAATCTCATTGGCATGGGAGGTTGTCTGTCTCCTTTTGATTGACTTCTATTGCTATATGCTATCATGATCTTCACACACCTCAGTATCAGCAATATCACTTGTTATTCAACATCTACTTTGATGCACAGATCTTATTTGGTTGTTTTATTAATTTACTGAATCCTGTAACTTAGGGGTCGGCAACAGTTGCCTGCGGGTCAAAACCAGCCCGCAAGTAATTATTTTGGGGTCGCAAAAGTTTTTAATAACAAAAAATGTGTAAAGATTGGTTAGGACATATACTTGGTGCATGACACAAGTAATTCTGAATTACAAGGTATGAAATTACTGTTATTTGAACATTTGAAAATAATAACCTCTTTTTTGGCTTAGTTGTAGATAATTTACAATGCAAAATGTTTTATAATTATTTTCCAGCCCCTCGACAATCAGTTCCAACAAAAATGATCCTGCGGCTGAATCTAGTTGCCTACCCCTGCTGTACCTTAAATATTTGGGTTTATCTCAAATTCTATTTCATTTGTCTTACAAGACTCCTAAAAAACAAAGAATCTCCTTTTCAATGATTCGGTTGTGAGTTCAACATCTGTGAATCAGATAATCTCATAAATAAAGTTGAAGGACTGAGGAGCAGAGTGGTCAAGAGCTGTTTCTCACTCTACATGTCATCTGTCTATCTGTTCCCAGCAATGTTAGCCTGGGGAGGAGAACTAGTTAGTAACATTAAACATAGCAGAACCTACCCTCAGAGTCACCCTGTGAGACTCCAAGTGCAGGATGCCAGTTTAGGAGTGACCAAAGAGGGTGCTTTGTGTCTCTCTTTCTCTCTCTCTTTCACTTCCTGGTCCTTTCACGGATATAGGGTGTGTATGTGTGTGTGTTTGTATTTTTTGGAAGCAAAATGTTTCAATTAGAGGGCCTCCCGGTTGCTGCAGCAGTCTAAGGCACTGCATCGCAGTGCTAGAGGCGTCACTACAGACCCGGGTTTGTTCCCGGGGTGTGTCACAACCGGCCGTGATAGGGAGTGCCATAGGGCGGCGCAAAATTGGCCCAGCGTTGTCGGGGTTAGGGGAGGGTTTGGTTTGGGGGGGAGGCTTTATTTGGCTGATTGCAATCTAGTGGCTCATTGTGGTGGGCCGGGCGCCTGCAGGCTAACCTCTATCGTCAGTTGGACAGTGTTTCCTCTGAGACATTGGTGTGGCTGGCTTCTGAGTTGAACTTGGCGGGTGTTAAGAAGCGCGGTTTGGTGGGTCATGTTTCGGAGGACGCATAACTCGACCTTTGCCTCCCGAGCCCATTGGGGAGTTACAGTGAATATGATTGAGTAGAAGAAGGGGGTAAAATACAAAAAAGTATATATAAAAAAGAAAAGTATATAATTTACAGACACTTAGGTTGGAGTCATTAAAACTCATTTTTCAACCACTCCACATATTTCTTGATAACAACCTATACTTTTGGGAAGTCGGTTAGGACATATACTTGGTGCATGACAGAAGTAATTCTTCCAACAATTGTTTATAGACAGATCATTTCAGTTATAATTCACTGTATCACAATTCCAATGGGTCATAAGTTTACATACACTAAGTTGGCTGTGCTTTTAAACAGCTTGGAAAATTCCAGAAAATTATGTCATGGCTTTAGAAGCTTCTGATAGGCTAATTGACATAATTTGAGTCAATTGGAGGTGTACCTGTGGATATATTTCAAGGCCTGCCTTCAAACTCAGTGCCTCTTTGCTTGACATCATGGGAAAATCAAAAGAAATCTGCCAAGACCTCAGAAAAAAAATTGTAGACCTCCAAAATTCTGGTTTGTCCTTGGGAGCAATTTCCAAACGCCTAAAGGTACCATGTTCATCTGTACAAACAATAGTACACAAGTATAAACACCATGGGACCACGCAGCCAAAATCAAACTGTTTGGCCATAATGACCATCATTATGTTTGGAGGAAAACGGGGGAGGCTTGCAAGCCGAAGAAAACCACCCCAACCGTGAAGCATGGGGGTGGCAGCATCATGTTGTGGGGGTGCTTTCCTGCATGAGGGACTGGTGCACTTCACAAAATAGATGGCATCATGAGGCAGGAACATGATGTGGATATATTGAAGCAACATCTCAAGACATCAGTCAAGTTAAAGCTTGGTCCCATATGGGTCTTCCAAATTAACATTGACCCCAAGCATACTTCCAAAGTTGTGGCAAAATGACTTAAGGACAGCAAAGTCAAGGTATTGGAGTGGCCATCACAAAGCCCTGACCTTAATCCTATAGAAAATTTGTGGGCAGAACTGAAAAAGCGTGTGTGAGCAAGGAGGCCTACAAACCTGTCTCAGTTACACCAGCTCTGCCAGGAGGAATGGGCCAAAATTCACCCAACTTATTGTGGGAAGCTTGTGGAAGGCTACCTAAAACGTTTGACCCAAATTAAACAATTTAAAGGCACTGCTACCAAATACTAATTGAGTGTATATAAACTTCTGACCCACTGGGAATGTGATGAAAGAAATAAAAGCTGAAATAAAAAATGTTCTCTACTATTATTCTGACATTTCACATTCTTAAAATAAAGTGGTGATCCTAACTGAACTACAACAGGGATTTCTTACTAGGATTAAATGTCAGGAATTGTGAAAAACTGAGTTTAAATGTATTTGGCTAAGGTGTATGTAAACTTCCGACTTCAACTGTATGTTTCTATTACAAGGCTGCATGGTTGTTTTATTTGAATGCCTTCTATTGTCACGTGCATTAAAATGTAGAACTTGCGATAGCCTACTCATTTATTTTGATTGACCTTTTCTTCTCTCTAAACCTCTGGTTTAAAAAAATCAGTCACTCTTGCTCGTGTTCTTGTTGATCAGAAGAATATCAGTGATGTGTGTGCTGTGGGGATGAAGTTTGTTCTTCTGTAGCTCTGCCTTTCATTACAAGGTCACTGGGAGATTAAGCAATTCATGTCAACAGTAAACAACACTGTGCTATTTCTCATTCATCATCATGTTTGAAAAAATAAAGTTAGATATAATTTGATCCCCTGTGTATGACACCTCTGTTTGTGTACTGACATAACTGTGTGGCTACATGTTTGTTTTGTTTCTACAGTCTAATGCCATCTGGCATTACACACACTCGCGCGCGCACATGCCCGCAAACAAATCCAAAAACCGCCCACCTGTGGTATTCCCTCAGTGGACCTTTGTCAGTGTTGTTGTTGAGGAGTGGGAAATAAAGTGCTCATAATTTATGCTGTTCTATTATGAGATATTCAAACAACCTTTTAGTGCAAACACACTCTGTTTAAGATATTCTCAACGTCCACAGGGGGATTACTGTTTCTGTTGGCTCCTGCTGTCTGTGGCACCAAATAAAATCCTGAACAAACAAAAACACTGTTTATTTATGTCAATCTCTGAGGGCATGTCTGCTTAAACACTCATTGCGTTTCCTCCCATGATTTTGCTTTAACTCTATCAGTCACTAATTGAATTGTTTATCAACCTTGCAGATGATAGAACAAAATTGCTACAAAGTTTTACGAAAGACAATCACTGACGAACTGAGTTTATCGCTAACATAATTTAGGGGTTTAAATATATACAGCACCTAATTAGTTATTATCATTATACCTGTTACAATGTACCATGGATTAGTGTGGGATACTCCAGTTTTGCATCCCACAGTGGGCATTGGCCATAAAAAGCCATATTCGCAGATCACCATCTAGTGGAGACCGGTTGAACATCGTTTTTTTGGAAGATGGAAATTGATGTGGAACCTCTTTCTTTTTTTGCCACGTTCTACACGGAATTTCTAAAAGTGACACGGAAGGGAAAAAAATGGTGTCACTAGTCACCACAGCCACAAAGTTTTATACCCCGTTTATGATTTCAGACCTAACCCTAACCTCAACCCTTACCTTAACTACACTGCTAACCTTATGTCTAACCGTAACCTTAAAGCACATTTTTGTTTTCATAATTTTTTTACCGTAGACTTTGTGGCTGTGATAACTAATGCAAAAAAATAAAAAATACTCACAGGAAGTCGATAGCTAACTACGTTAGCTTTTCCGCTGGGTTTATTCTGTCAAGCTGCTCATATCTGAAAATACATTTTGTGTGAGCTTCTGGACCAAATGACAGCAACTCCGTTGACTGCAATTGTTTTATCTCGCTGTATGCAGTTAAATCGCTAAATGATGGGAGAGAGGTAACTATTTAACGTTAGCTAGTTAAATAGATACAGTATATGTGCCAAGTTGATGCTAACGTTAGCTAGGTGGCTAATGTGGTTAACTGGCATTTTCTACTGTGAATTACCAATCGATGTTCACACAGAGAGGAGCTGTAAACTTTAGCATTTCGGGACACGTAACTACATTTACAAGCAACGTCTTGTCGACTTTTACATAGCTAGTCTAGATCATGTTTCTGCAAGCACTGCCTGGTCGTGTAACCCCTTTTCCAGTTATACAGTTAGCAAATAGCTGACTGTTCAAATAGGAACGTTATTTGTTGTTGACAAGACGTGACAGCACGCAAGTTAGATAACGTTAGCAGTTATTTATGTCAATCAATGTTTTTCTTGACATTTGCATTCCTAATTTGAGACATTTGGCAGGTTGCCACGCCTCCGTTGTTTTCAGGTCTAAAACACCATCTCTGATGTGACATGGATGGAATTGTCTGGAAATAAATGACCGTTCTATTCCAATGAGTTGTTGTCATGTGCGTTAGAACCAACCATCCCACATGTTGTATAGTCAAATACCTGTCTCATATTTGCCAACCAATTCACAGTGGCAACCCAACCAGGTATTGTATAATTGAGGCGTGTTTGGTTCTAATCTGTTAGATGGTCGGGCAGATTAAGCGCAACAGTGGAATAATGTGGGAAATAACTACCGGCTCTTGTATAGTCCAATGGCCCTAGGGTGAAAACAGTCGGCCTAATTTCTCCAGTTAACCGCCACTGAGACTGTAGCTATATCAGAGACACGCTTGCTTTAACATTGAGGCCAGGCAGCACATTGGCTGATTGATAGTGTGTGTGTGTCTTTGAGTGCGCGAATGTGCGTGTTGATCCACTGGTTTCTGTTTCATCTCTAAAGTGTGGTAATGGTGTGGTAAAGTGTGGTAATGGTTTATTTTAGAGTATTGTTATTACCATCTGTGGAAGGCTTGCTGAGCTGTAAATTGTGAGAGGAGATGAACAATCTCTTGAGTGGTCTTGTCTCTAGTGCATGAGTCATGATTATCTCTCCTCTTCTCCCCCAATCTTCTCTCTCTTTCTCGCTCTCTCCTTCTCCCCTCCTCCCCCAATCCCCTCTCTCTCTCTTTGCAAAGAGTGTGTATAATGGTGGTGTGATCCTGTGTGTCTCTGTGCCATGGAGAAGCCGTGGAGGCTGTGGGGCTCGGTGGAGCGCTGTGCCCTGGCCTTGGCCTCCTGGTCCTGGGGTGCCTGTCGCATCTCCCTCCTGGCCCTCATCCTCACCTTCCACCTCTACGGAGGCTTCTTTCTCCTGGCTCTCATCTTGGCCTCGGTGGCCGCCATCCTCTACAAGTTCCAGGACGTGCTGCTCTACTTCCCTGACCAGCCCTCCTCCTCCCGGCTCTATGTGGCCATGCCAACAGGCATCCCCCATGAGAACGTCTACATCCACACCAAGGACGGCGTGCGCCTCAACCTTATCCTGCTCCGCTACACCGGCGGAGACAGCCTTGATAACCCCGGGGTCGCCCCCGTCAACGCATCTAACCCTGCCTCCACGGCCCCGCCCACTATCCTTTATTTCCACGGCAACGCAGGCAACATCGGGCACCGGGTGCCCAACGCTCTGCTGATGCTGGTGAACCTGAAGGCCAATGTGGTGCTGGTGGACTACCGGGGGTATGGGAAGAGCGAGGGCGAGCCCAGTGAGGACGGCCTGTACCTGGACGCCCAGGCCACGCTGGACTACGTGATGACCCGGCCTGACCTGGACAAGACCAAGGTGATGGTGTTTGGCCGCTCTCTGGGGGGTGCAGTGGCGGTTCGCCTGGCCTCGGCCAACCCTCACCGTGTGGCGGCCATCGTGGTGGAGAACACCTTCCTCAGCATCCCCCACATGGCCGCCACACTCTTCTCCTTCCTGCCCATGAGGCTGCTGCCCCTGTGGTTCTACCGGAACCAGTTCCTGTCCTACAGACAGGTGGCGCTGTGCCGGATGCCCTCACTGTTCGTGTCGGGCCTGTCAGACCAGCTCATCCCGCCCGTCATGATGAAGCAACTTTACGAGCTGTCGCCGGCACGGACTAAACGTCTGGCCATCTTCTCTGAGGGCACACACAACGACACATGGCAGTGCCAGGGCTACTTCGCCGCACTGGAACAGTTTGTTAAGGACCTGATGAATAGCCACACCCACGAGGAGAGCGTCCAGTCCACAGCCAGTGTCACAATCATCTAGTCTAGAGAGAAGAAGAGTCTAGAGAAAACCCTACAGTCCATACTCCCTACGTATGTGTGTAGATCCAAAACCATTGAATAGGTGTAATAAGCAGCAATATGGCTAAGGAAATGTGAAGCCAACCACTGCCATATTGCTTATACCTGTCTAGTTGTTTCTGATCTACTTGAAGTGTCTATGGTAGGGTAGCAGTAACTAGGCTGAGCTACTAGGGTCAGGTTGGAGAGAATGTTCATTTCTACACTTTTGTTTTGGTTTCATCATGGTCTTTTTCCATAGTAACTGTACCATATCAAACAATTGGGGAGTACTTTAGGTGTGGGGGGTGTTTGGGGTTGATGGAGGGGTGATTAACATGGAAATGTCTTCATAAGTCTGTTTGTGTGTGATTAATGACTGCAGTGGGTGGACATGTACTTGTTATGGCCTTTTTTGAATCATTTACAAACCATACACAACATTGATCATCCTGTCAAACACAACCACACTTTTAAAAACACTTTAAAAGGAAAATAAACTACAGGAGGCAAAGCTGCACCTGAACTGCCAGAACTCAATGACAATGTTTAGCTAACATAATAGCATTTCAGTAAATCAATAAGACATTTTTGACTAATATGATAGTGTTTCAGTAATTCAGTTAAAACGTTTGTTTATTTTAATTGTGTAATTTGTTATTTCATGACACGCTGTTTAAAGTTACATGCGTGAGGATCTTATAGGCATCATAGTGTCCTTATTATTCATATTCTACTTTTGACAGAAAATCTTCTTCATATCAGCCGAGAGAGAGACAATATGATACTATGTATGTGGCACTCTGAAAAGGAGCATGCACAACCTGAATGTTTCACTGAATGTTTCACTCCCAAACTATTTTGTTGTTGTAAATGGCCAGATGATATTCCAATGTTGCATAAATCCCATTCTACACTGTATATTCTCTGACAATAAATGTAAACGCCTATGTGGCTGGAGCTGTTGTCAACTCTTTGCATAGTTGACCCGTTATCTTCGTTGCCAACACCAGGGCTTTCAGACGGATGTGACCATTAGATTGTTGCTGATAGAACTGTACTATAAAGAACAGACATATATTCTGAATTTTGACATGTAAGGCTTGTCTGTCTGTACAATACATTTTTATCTGCATTGTTCTGAATTCTGCACACTATTAAAAACCAGAAGACCCTCACCCAAATACCATGTCCTGGGAAAAGCCTAGCTCTGTTAGCGTCCTGTGAAAGTGAAGGACACTTCGTGGGATAGAGTGTGTGTTATGTATGTGAGGGTTACATTTTCATCTCTGTGTTTGTACCATGAGACTTGGGTTACTAAGTTGTATTATTATTTGTGTTATTCTATTCTTCTCAACGTAATGATTGTTCCGTCAAGTAGGCTAGTGTCTCATTTCACCCCATGGCTTTACCTGCTTGGAGTGCTTTTAATGAGCTAATTAACCTTTCCTGCATGTCTTCCAGGGACTGGAGCTGAGGTGGACAAACATAAACTCTAACCCTGCTGGGTCGTGATCATTAACAGGTTATAACAGGGAGGGTAAGAATAAGAAATAAGAATAAGAAATGCTCAATTAAATTTTTTTGTTACAAAATGTATTGCTACATTGTGCGCTAATTGGGGTGGCACATTTTGGGTAATATTCAGAGGTGGAAACGTGCTGTGGGAATTAATGGAAATATATGCAAATTGATATTAATACCATTTTTAAATGTAAATGTTTTTTGCATTGGATATATTTACCATATCATATGGAGACAAACATAAACATCATTTGGAGACAAACATAAACATAAGTAGACATTATTGCAAATTATTACATCCTTCCAATAGAAATCATTAAAAAAATTGTTACGAATTTAATTTCAATGAAGAGTTGACTCTTCACATGGGATGATTTCACTGAACAACAAAAGAAAGGGAATATTGAATGATCCCCAGTGATCCATCGCATCTCAGAAAAATGTTTTCAACATACATCTGTAAAATGATAGTCTAGAAACTAAATCTTTGGTTGTCTTCCTCTCAGGCTTCCATGTCGTCTCCCTGGACCTCCTCAATGTCCAGCTCTTTAATATCAGACTCTGAGGCCTCATCTTCACTGTCACATTCCAACCTTGTTGAGGATGGCTCATTGTCAGGCTCAAAAAGCCTCAAATTTGCCCAAATGGCCACCAATTTTTCAACCCTTGTATTGGTCAGCCTGTTGCGTGCTTTGGTTGTGTTCCCAAACAAGGACCAGTTGCGCTCTGAGGCGGCTGATGTTGGTGGGATTTGGAGGATGATGGAGGCAATGGGAAAGAACCTCAGATCCACAAAGTCCCAACCACCAGGTGGCTGATGAGATATGTTGGCACTGCTGCCATAGTGTATCTCCATCCCAAAGACTGTCTAACATGATGACAACACCACCCCAACTGGTGTTGCTGGGCAGCTTCAATGTGGTGCTCTTATTCTTCTCACTTTGCTTGGTGAGGTAGATTGCTGCTATAACTTGATGACCCTTCACATACTTAACCATTTCCTTGGTTTTCGTGTAGTGTATCCATTGTTTACAGTGCCACAATGTCCTTGAGGAGCAGATTCAATGCATGAGCAGCACAGCCAATGGGTGTGATGTGAGGGTACAACTCCTCTACTTTAGACCAAGCAGCCTTCATGTTCACAGCATTGTCTGTCACCAGTGCAAATACCTTCTGGGGTCCAAGGTCATTGATGACTGTCTTCAGCTCATCTACAATGTAGAGACCGGTGTGTATGTTGTCCCTTGTATCTGTGCTCTTTTAGAATACTGGTTGAGGGGTGGAGATGATGTAGTTAATTATTCCATGCCCACAAACATTCGACCACCCATCAGAGATGATTGCAAAACAGTCTGCTATCTCTATGATTTGCTTGACCTTCACTTGAACTCTGTTGAACTCTGCATCCAGCAAATTAGTAGATAAAGTATGTCTGGTTGGAGGGGTGTATGCTGGGCGAAGAACATTCAGAAATCTCCTCCAATACACATTGCCTGTGAGCATCAGAGGTGAACCAGTTGCATACACAGCTCGAGCAAGACATTCATTAGCATTTCTCTGACTACGTTCTTCCATTGGGTCAAAGAAACTTCTGATTCCAGGAGGACCATGAGCTGTTGCTATCGATAAAGTGTCTGATTCATCATTTTCACCTCAAATAGAGAGAGAGGGACTTTTGTCAGAGTGTGCAAATGTACACAGCTTTTCCTTCTACATTAGTTGCAGTGAAATGTCTCCACACATCAGATAGTGCCCGTGCCATTTTCTTGTAAAGATGCCACAAGACCTAGAATTGCCTTATGTGTATCCCACAAAAAAAATTTCGCTGTTAATAGCTAACTTTTTTGATGAATTTAAGCAAAGTTCTCCAAATTCCAGGGCTTAACTTCCCATGGAAAATGTCTGTAAATTCTCTGTTCCGTCTCGGTCTCTCTGCAGCATACTACAGTGCAGTTGTACTGTATCAAAGCCATTCTGACACAACAAACAAAGACACTCAGAATCAGCAGACATGTTGGCTCTAGAATCTAACTTCAGACTAAACTGCTTTTATCACAGTGAGCTGATTATTCACTATATACACTACCGTTCAAAAGTTTTGGGTCACTTAGAAATGTCCTTGTTTTTGAAAGAAAAGCACATTTTTTGTCTATTAAAATAACATCAAATTGATCAGAAATACAGTGTAGACATTGTTAATGTTGTGAAAGACTATTGTATCTGGAAACAGCAGAATTTTTATGGAATATCTACATAGGCGTACAGAGTCTCATTATCAGCAACCATCATTCCAATGGCATGTTGTGTTAGTTATTCCAAATGTATAATTTTATAAAGCTAATTGATCATTAGAAAACGCTTTTGCAATTATGTTAGCACAGTTGAAAACTGTTGTACTGATTAAAGAAGCAATAAAACTGTCCTTCTTTAAACTAGTAGAGTATCTGGAGCATCAGCATTTGTGGGTTTGATTACAGGCTCAAAATGTCCAGATACAAATAACTTTCTTCTGAAACTCGTCAGTCTATTCTTCTTCTGAGAAAAGAAGGCTATTCCATGTGAGAAATTCCTAAGAAACTGAAGATCTCGTACAAAGCTGTGTCTTACTCCCTTCACAGAACAGCACAAACTGGCTCTAATCAGAATAGAAAGAGGAGTGGAGGCCCCGGTGCACAACTGAGCAAGAGGACAAGTACATTAGAGTGTCTAGTTTGAGAAACACGCCTCACAAGTCCTCAACTGGCAGCTTCATTAAATAGTACCCGCAAACACCAGTCTCAACTTCAACAGTGAAGAGGCGACTCCGGGATGCTGACCTTCTAGGCAGAGTTCCTCTGTCCAGTGTCTGTGTTCTTCTGCCCATCTTAATATTTTATTTTTATTGGCCAGTCTGAGATATGGCTTTTTCTTTGCAACTCTGCCTAGAATTCCAGCATCCCGGAGTCGCCTTTTCACTGTTGACGTTGAGACTGGTGTTTTGCTGGTACTATTCAATGAAGCTGCCAGTTGAGGACTTGTGAGGCGTGTGTTGGTCTTCAACCAGGTCCGGAGGGCCGCACTGAAAATGTGTTCTATTTCCTCGCCGTCAAAATTTGCAAAGAATAGTCCCTCTATCCATCGTTTCTGGAATTTTGCAATTCAATTCCTGACTTGACTGAATTGGCCCTCACTCCAAGCAGAGCTGTTGGAGTGATACATGTGGGACATGTTGCTGCTAGAGTCTGGCCACCAACCTGGTCCGACCAGATCCTATTGTGAAATAAATGTTATATTGAACTCAAAGCAATTTCTATTCTACATAATGTTGCATTAACATTGTGTAAAATATTATTTCTAAGGATATTCAATTGTTTAAGTCTCAGAAATCAAATCAATGTATTTGTCACATGCGCCGAATACAACAGTACACCTTACAGTGAAATGGAATGAAAGCTGGCGTTGATATGCAGGAGAGAATGTTAACATGCTGATACACTGATTTGTTGAAGGACTAAACATGCGATGATGATGATGGGTGTTCTCTGAGTTGGAGGCTTATGGGTATTGTAGTTGAGAGCTCTGTACCCTCATGAACTGAACTTAAATTGTGCATCCATTCTGTTTAGGAAAACAACCACTGCAGTCATTTTACTACTCTAGTGTTGATGTGTTAGAAAAGAAGACTGAATATAAAAACACTAAGTACACAATCTCATTTTCTGTTCTTTGTACAGTAACATGCAATAACTGAATAAACCCAAAGTTTTTTTTTCTCTCTCTTCTGTGATGTTTAGCATTAGTCTGTGAAGAGTCTGGTTCCACATTCCCAGAAGTATGTTGGCTACAAATAGAGAAAAACATTCTCTACTTCACTTGTTATTTTCTGGAACAGTGATGATGTTTTGCTATGCTGATGTAAAGAGGCAAGGGGTGATTTTTGCACTTCCTTTTCTAGTTGGCCATCCTGTCTATTCCGACCAAAATATGAGTCATCATATTTCTACACTCCATTACTCTTCCACAACACTAATTATGATTTGACATGTGTTTTATAGCTTGTCGTATTTGCATCAGCTGTGACTTTAATCAGGATCAGATGTGTCTCCTCTGCTGTGCCCTTTCAGACTAAAGTGGTTGAAGAGAAAGCAGAGTTTGCCGTTTAGAGCGCGGAGGATGGACAGAGCGTAGATGGGTAAAAAGAGAGGGTGGTTTGACTTGGCCGTCATCAGTGCAGGAAGTTCTGAGTGTGGTTAACTGAGCGGAACAGAGGAGAGGGAGGGAGGCTGCAGCTCTACTCAGCCTAATACACCATTCAACCATCGTGTTCAGACAGGAGAGAAAGAAATACCTGGGAGAAACAGAAGAGGAAGTAAGGGAAGTACTAACAGAGTCCTGAGCAGAAAGTAAGGGAAGGACTAACACAGTAGTCGTACATAGAAAGTAAGTCCAGAAAAAGCTAAGAAGGAAAGACGACAGGGTGTCTGGAGAGACAAGGGACAGTTAAGAGAGCGGGAGGCAGCCTAGAATTTCCCAGAACATACCAAAAACAATGACTAAAGATTGAAGATCCAGCATTACTATCCCAAGAGGAGAGCTCTTTGGAAGGCAGATCATGCAGCCAGTGTGACCACGGAGGAGGCTGTCTGGTTCCTGTGATGGTGTCTGCAGGTCCAAGTCCTGAGGCTGTTGCCCATGTGCCTGGGCAGGAGTCTGGGGGTCGGAGGCTCTCCTGGCCGGTCCTGCTGCTGATCCTGGCGGCGGTCACCTCATCGTCTCTCTTGGCTTTATCTCTGTTCCATCTGCTGGCCCTCAGGGCCGAGGTGGAGGGGCTCCGGGCAGGAGTATTTCACAGGAGAGAGGAGGTAAGATGTTTACATATTCACTGCTATTCTGTAATGCTGTGCTCTGTAAAATATGTATGATATGAGATGGAGTTGTTTTTGATGCGTTACCCAGACACTGCAACAGATGAGCAGCAGCTACATAACCAGGAGCAGATCAGCCCCTCCACACCCCCCTGACCCCCAGCCCCCTCCACACCCCCCTGACCCCCAGTCCTCTCCACACCACCCTGAGTCCCAGACTAGGCTGCCCTTCATCAGGGAGAGGAGTGTGAGCACAGGACCTGAGAACACAGGCAAGACTTCCAATACTATTCTCTGGGACTATTTGTATCTGTTTGACATGTTGAAGGATGATATAGCACGTTGTCAATTCTGTTCTGTTTTTAGATTATATTCTGGGGCTGTTTCTTTAACACTTCAAACAAGTACACCTATTTCTGGCAAGCGGCATCGTTTTTTGTTTTTGCTCTTTCTAGAAATAACCACAATTATAAGTACAACAAAAATAAAAGTTGTGTTCAATCAGTTAAACAAAAACATATTCATTTGAATTGTACATCATACACTCAGTACACAATACAAATCTGTTTGATTATGTGTCAGAGTTAGGCTACATGGAGGGGATTATTGGCTAGTGTAGTTTGAATCAATGCTAAACTCTCCCTCTGTCCTACTCTCTAGTGTCTCAACCTTGTCTACAGATGCTGGCAGATAGCAACAGGGAAACATTCCAGAAAGGTACTGTAAACCAGGAATTACAGTCAGACACACAATTTTAGCAGAAATACTTAAGTTGACTTAAGGACAGACAGACTTGGACTTGGGCTATGCTAGCTAGTTCATCGTGTTTGGATTGACTCACGCATGGTTTGTTTGTCGAGGTTGGTGGTGTTTTGATTGATTAATTTGTGGTTTGTGTTTCTGGTGTTGTGCAGAGTTTGCGTTGGAGCCTCACACAGGGATCCCCTGGCAGGAGGTGCTTAGGAGAGGCTTCGCCCTGGAGGCAGAGAGTGACAGCATTCTTATCAGAGAGGAAGAATACTATTTTGTCTACAGCCAGGTGAGCACTGGTCGTCTACATGAGAGAACTTGGTGTATCATATAGGTTAGTGCTAGATCACATGGGGTGAAGGTACAGTAGCTAGCTGTAAGCTATTACATAGACACAACAGCTCACAAGCCCCAACTCTCCCATTCTCTCTTCAGGTGTACTACAATATCTCACAAGCCCCAACTCTCCCATTCTCTCTTCAGGTGTACTACAATATCTCACAAGCCCCAACTCTCCCATTCTCTCTTCAGGTGTACTACAATATCTCACAAGCCCCAACTCTCCCATTCTCTCTTCAGGTGTACTACAATATCTCACAAGCCCAACAACATTCATCTTCTTCTCCTGCACATGTTCTGGATACGTCATGGCTCTAACTACTCTCTCTCTCTCTCTCTCTCTCTCTCTCTCTCTCTCTGTCCGTCTCTTTCCTTCTCTGTCCGTCTCTCTTTCTCTGTCTGTCTGTACGTCTCTCTCTCTGTCTGTCTCACTCTGTCTCTGTCTGTCTGACTCTCTCGGTCTCTCTCTGTCTTTCTGTCTCTCTCTGTGTCTGTCTGTCTGTCTCTATCGGTCTCGCACTGTCTGTCTGTCTGTCTCTCTGTCTCGCTCTCTGTCTGTCTGTCTGTCTGTCTGTCTGTCTGTCTGTCTGTCTGTCTGTCTGTCTGTCTGTCTGTCTATCTGTCTGTCTCCCTCCCTCCCTCCCTCCCTCCCTCCCTCCCTCCCTCCCTCCCTCCCTCCCTGGCTGCTGGCTGTGTCTGTCTGTCTGTCTGTCTGTCTCTCTCGGTCTCTGTCTATCTCTCTCGGTCTCTCTGTCTCCCCCTCCCTCCCTCCCTCCCTCCCTCCCTCCCTCCCTCCCTCCCTCCCTCCCTCCCTCCCTCCCTCCCTCCCTCCCTCCCTCCCTCCCTCCCTCCCTCCCTGGATGGCTGGCTGTGTCCCTCCCTCCCTCCCTCCCTCCCTCCTCATACAGGTGTACTACATGGACAGGATGTTTTCCATGGGTCATGTGGTGACCAGGAAGAAGAGGAACGTTGTGGGAGATGAAGCTCAGCATGTCACACTGTTCCGCTGTATCCAGGACATGAACCCTGTTTACCTATACAACACCTGCTACACAGGGGGTGAGTGCGTACTTGTGCATGTTTGTGTGTGTTTACATGTGTGCCTGTCTGGAAATGAGTGTGTTAACTCTCTTCTCTGTAGGTATAGTGAAGCTGGAGGTCAGGGACATGGTGGAGCTGCTGATACCTCGCTCTACAGCCAATATTTCTCTGGATGGAGATTCTTCTTTCCTGGGGGCCTTTAGACTGGTCTGACCAGGGGGGCTGAACCTGGGGGACTAAGGGATACAAACTGGGGGGACTGGAAATGGTGAGCTGGTAGATACTGGCTGTGGTGGAGAAGAGATAATGGTTTTAAATGTAAAATAACTAATGGCTTCTGGGTCTGGTAGCTACATCATCTTTTCTACTATGATGTCAACTGCTTCACAGTGTGACTGAGGGATGGACGGACAGATTCATGGCCTATGACTGGCTGATGCCTGATGCCTTACTAACACAACCAGTGTCATCAAAATGCGTGATCTGAAATGTTTGAGGCTTATGTTGGCAGGTGGCTTAACGTTCATTCATGTAGACTCCTTTACACATGTTGTTATGGTCATATACATTGTCAATACACATGTTGTTATGGTCATATACATTGTCAATACACATGTTGTTATGGTCATATACATTGTCAATACACATGTTGTTATGGTCATATACATTGTCAATACACATGTTGTTTAGGACTGTGACGATACCAGTATTGCAATATTTTTTCCATGGCAAAAATGAAAGCACAAAGCAGACCAAACTCATTTGGCCCTTAAAAGGTGCCTCACATACAATTTATTTAGGAATTTTTGCATTGTAATTTCAGAAAATATCCATAATATATCTCCAGTTATAGTGGAATGATAGTGTTTCACAGTATTACTTATCTGCCAATGTTGTGATTGGCTGTGATGCCGGAGCGGCTCTTCTGTGGCTGTGTTATCTAGTGGAAATCGCTCTCAATTTCTGGTTGCAAAAAGTCTACACTGTTACCTCAATTTCAGTTTATGTGAGAAAACAAGCACTGAATAGTGTTGGGAATCATTGTACCATCTATACTGAACAAAAATAGAAATGCAACATGCAACAAGTTCAAGATTTTACTGAGTGACAGTTCATATAAGGAAATCAGCCAATTGAAATGAATTCATTATGCCCTAATCTATGAATTTCACATGACTGGGCAGGGGTGCAGCCATGGGTGAGCCTGGGAGGGCATAGGCCCACACACTTGGGAGCCAGGCCTAGCCAATCAGAATGAATTTTTCCCCAATAAAAGGCTTTATTACAGACAGAAATACTCCTCAGTTTTATCAGCTATCCGGGTGGCTGGTGTCAGACGATCCCGCAGGTGAAGAAGCAGGATGTGGAGGTCCTCGGCTGGTGTGATTACACATGGTCTGCAATTTTTAGTCCGGTCAGGTGGATGAATTATCTTGGCAAAGGAGAAATGCTTACTAAAAGGAATGTAAACAAATTTGTGAAGAACATTTGAGAGAAACAATCATTTTGTGCGTTTGGAACATTTCTGGGATCTTTTATTTCAGCTCATGAAACATGGGACCAACACTTTACATGTTGTGCTTATATGTTTTGTTCAGTGTACAGTGAATTGGTGACATTCATGTGTAACTATCCACTGTATACATGAGTTGCAACAAAGTTGGTTCCTGTTTCAGTCACGTTTTTGGTCATGTTCACATGGGTCAAACAAAAGCATTGGTTGACTATAGAGCCTCCCACTGTGCAGATGATGGCTGCAGGATGATGGCTGCAGGATGATGGCTGCAGGATGATGGCTGCAGGATGATGTCTGCAGGATGATGTCTGCAGGATGATGGCTGCAGGATGATGGCTGCAGGATGAGGGCTGCAGGATGATAGCTGCAGGATGATGGCTGCAGGATGATGGCTGCAGGATGAGGGCTGCAGGATGATGGCTGCAGGATGATGTCTGCAGGATGATGTCTGCAGGATGATGTCTGCAGGATGATGGCTGCAGGATGATGGCTGCAGGATGAGGGCTGCAGGATGATAGCTGCAGGATGATGGCTGCAGGATGATTGCTGCAGGATGAGGGCTGCAGGCGATGGTTCCTGTGAGCAACTGCAGAAACTTGCAGTAGACTGCAGTCAAAACTTCATGACCTTTGATCACCTGATTTTTGTAATGTTCATGCAGTCGACATGTACAGTAGGGTATTGTGGGACAATTGTTATCATCATAATGAGGGACACTTTAAAAGCTGGTGACAATGATTCGCTCAAATGCACCCAATCACTATGGCTGGTGGTGCTGATAGTGATGTCATCTCTTCCTGAGAGGGGGTTAGTTGTTGCCTACCACTTGTATCCAACAGAGGGAAGCCTTCCCACAGGAAACTACAGTGAAGTACGGTATGGTACACTGGTGCTTCCATGGTGCTTCTCTTCTTGACACATGGAGGCAGCCAGAATGCAGGTCTGTATCCGTATTTTACTGAAAGTCACTAACATGACACTCCCAAAAGTAGTGCTGTATGTACTGTGGTTAGTTGGAGTAAAACTAATGTACACATGCACACACTAGAATGGACATGACTGGCCATTTACCTGCATGTGTTTCTGCCAAAGATGTTAGTCCACTATATTGTGATGAGGTGCAAGGAGAAACAGAGTCATTATAGAGAGAGCAATAGTAATGGCGTCATTTTGTAGGCACTAACAGAGGCTTGCTCCGCCACTACTCATTGGCCAAAGCCTATGGGGAAATTAATGTTTTTTGGGGATAAACGCCGAAAATAAGTTGTGGTGAACACAGACATGAATTTTGAAGCATTTATGTAATCAAAATAAGAACAAAAAGGCGTCATAATAAACATGTTTGCTGACTGATATTATCTCATAGAACAAGAAGTATAAGATCTCCTAATCCTGGGTTGACCTCAGACCTTATTTTCAGCGTTCATCCCCAAGCCCCATTCTTTCCCCATTCAGTTTCCCCATAGGAATGGCTGAATTTTTTGGGGGACTATAAACTGGCAAGCTCTATTGTGCGTAGAGCTTCCTATTGGTTGATTCTGATTCTTTCAAATGGGAAACTCAGACCTAATTTTTCTACAATTTTCCAAGTCGTAAATTTCTGCTTTTCAGAGTTCTAAGTTGTCTTGAACTCGGCAATAACCATGAATATAGATGTAGATTTGGGAGAGGACGCCATCACACTCCAAAAAAACATTTCCTCAACTGCAATGATAGGACACAGATGAAGAGATTAGCCTTGGAAATAGCTATCAGATCAGTATAGAAAAGGACTGGGGCAAGGTTATAACCTCTAAATCAGGGATGGGCGCTCAGAACAATAATAAATACAATTATTTACAACTCAACTTACTGTTGAGGGTTAGAATAGTAGAATACACAAGGTGCTTTTTCGAAATTTGGTTGTGCATCAACAGTCACTCAATTAGCCCCTGTCAGCTAAATGTTTTTAGATTGGTAAATTAGTCTAGTGGACAGCTTTCTAAACTTGAAGAAAGCATGGTTGAATTAGCGACCGGCGTAGGCCAATTGATCATCGGTTATCATATTAAAAACTGCAAACATTTGCTTCCACCCCATGGCAAATGAGTACAATTGCTAAATCTTCTCTCTGCCACATGAGCATAAATATCAATATAGTTACAGGTGCATAAATATCATACCCCTCAAAATTGCTAACCTCCCCTGTTATTGTAATGGTGAGAGGTTAGCATGACTTGGGGGAATTATATAAAATGCTAACCTCCCCTGTTATTATAATGGTGAGAGGTTAGCATGACTTGGGGGAATTATATAAAATGCTAACCTCCCCTGTTATTGTAATGGTAAGAGGTTAGCATGACTTAGGGGAATTATTTAAAATGCTAACTTCCCCTGTTATTGTAATGGCAAGAGGTTAGCATGACTTGGGGGAATTATATAAAATGCCTACCTCCCCTGTTATTTAATGGAGAGAGGTTACATTAAGTGACTTCCATATAACAAAGTGTTTTGGTACTTCCATTATGCACTACACTTTTCCTTGTACAAACTTTTACTATACCACAGGTCAATATAGTCTTCCAGTCTAACTGTCTATCCCGCCACCTATCCACCATAATGGCAATAGTGGTAGGTGGATAACTTGTCCAGATCTTCAATAGGCTAACTAGCCACACATACATACCACACATACCACACATAAATTCATTCGAAGCTGCATATGTTTTTTCTTTGGATCCACAAAAACAGATAGGAATAGATGATAAGCAGCAGAGAGCCCAGGTGCATCATTGTGCAAGAAAGGACAGTGAAAACGCCAGACATGCAGCTCACAAATCTCCCATATTGATATTTTTAGGTACAATACATTTCTCCTACATAGACTAGCCTACAACACCACAATGCAATGAATAATTGCGTTATTGTTTTCAAGTGAGTACAACATTCTACTCCAGGCTGCAGTGAAAATGTCATTTGAATAACGGTGCAAAAGCTCTGTAATTTGGATCAGTTGTGGGTTCTACAGTTCATAAGGTCCATAAAGGCACAGTAGCAGGCCAGTCTGCCTATATTTTCACCTCTTTTTTATTATTTTACTGAGATGCGCTGTCTGTTGCGGATCATCATTCTCCCAAGTCGTCCTATAATAAAGTGGCCACAAATGCTCCTGGCAGGCCCAGTTATTCAGGAAAGCTTAATGTGAGCTCTGCCTCATCTCTATAGAGCCTAACGCCTCAATAAAGACAAAAAATGTATCATTTCACTTTTAATATGTATTACATTCGACATGTGGCATAAACACAACTAGTAACAATGTTTTAATCTGATTAGGCTACTTCAAAAGTCTCCTGTAGGCATGCACACTTTCATCCAAAATATAATTTTAGCATCCTCAAAATGTCTAAACCAGGGAGGGGGTTGTACTAAGCTATATGGAATTGTTTTAAGAAGGTCATACCTAGAAGGATTTAGCTATTGGATTTTAAGTATAAAATAAATATATAAAACAATTATTTGATGAACATTTTGACTGTCATTAATATTCCATTCACCCAGCTTAATGTAACATTGATAGGTTTAGGCTACTACATGATACTCAAATTTTCCCTGTACCCATCATGATGTTGCTACAACCTAGTCTATGAATTAACGTTTACAACGTAGGTGCACAGGTCGAGAAAGTTTTGAGTAATCAAGGTGACAGACTTGCACACTCTTCATTAGTCACTAGTCCAACAGTTGCAAATGAGAGTTTCCATTGGACAAATTCAGATATTTTTATCCCTGTTTAATTCCGTTTGCTTCCGTTTAAGAAATGTTTTTCAATAGAATTGGCTAAATGAATACACCCTGATCACACGCAAACACTGTTCACTTTCATAGCTGCCATATAAAAACAGCATCATCACTTTGCTCGAAAATTTATGAATAGTTTTTCAAAAGTAAGGCCCGCGTCCATAGAGACACATACCAGCTCTACTGGTAGTACTGCTACTACCGGCAGTACTACACCTGTACCTGTCGGCGACACAAGGTGTTCTGCTTCCACGAGCACATCCAATGCTAGTATCAGTAATTCTACATTTGTTGTTAGCCAAGCTAGCATGAACACTGACCGTTGTGAATCTGACGCAGCCACTGTCCCCTTACCTGGGAAAGCACCGAACAACAGACAGGGTGTTGGACCATCGAAGAGGTATACAGACAACACCATCAAACAACACTGTTTCACGACGTATCAGTGGCATGGCATGTTTAGAAACAATTGCTGTTTCGCATACAAGCCAGTGAATTCTATGCGTTACAGCTGGATGATTCAACAGATGTGGAGGGCCTGGCACAGCTCCTGGTATATGTCCGTTACGTTTATGGGGGGTCAATTAAGGAAGACATCCTCTACTGCAAACCACCGTAAACCAGAACAACAGGAGAGGATCATTTTAAAGTACCGGACCGCTTTGTGACATCAAATGAACTTTGGTGGTCAGGATGTGTTGGTATCTGTACTGATGGAGCAAAAGCCATGACAGGGAGACATAGTGTAGTGGTAACGAGAGTGCAGGCAGTTTCTCCCGACGCCACTTGGGTACACTGCAGCATCCACCGAGATGCTCTTGCTGCCAAGGGAATGCCTGACAGCTTGAAAGACGTTTTGGACACTACAGTGAAAATGGTTAACTTTGTTAAAGTAAGGCCCCTGAACTCTCGTGTATTTTCGGCACTATGCAATGATATGGGCAGCGACCATGTAATGCTTTTACAACATACAGAAGTGCGCTGCTTATCAAGGGGCAAAGTATTGACACGTTTTTTAAATTGTGAGACGAGCTTAAAGTTTTCTTTACTGACCGTCTTTTCACTTGTCTGACTGGTTGCATGATGACGAGTTTCTCACACAACTGGCCTGTCTGGGTGATGTTTTTATCTTTGCCTGAATGATCTGAATCTAGGATTACAGGGACTCTCCGCAACTATATTCAATGTGGGGGACAAAACTGAGACTATGATCAGGTTAGTTAGATGCATTTGATATTAAATACTCATGTTTTTATTTTGTGTTTGTAATTGATGTCTTTCAGGTTGGTGTATTGTTCTGTCCTCTGTATCTTAAACCAAAGCAAGACAAGGTTTAAAGCTCACTATGGAGCTACAAACAGTTTAGCCTCTATAAAGTCTTTGGATGTATTTGAATTGTGATTATAGTGTGTTCTGTGTTATTTCTTTGTCTTTACCAATACCATCTTAATGGCGAATGAATGTATTTACAGTGTAGTTGTTGTGTGTTCTGTTCTTCCTGTCTCTGTCCTCCATACTCTCCCTCTCCATACTGTCTTGTCATAATCACTGCAGCTGATAGCATTTCAAGTACTCAACTTTTACTTGATGTATTCATTGATCTGGCCAAGGCTTTCGACTCTGTCAATCACCACATCCTCATCGGCAGACTCGACAGCCTTGGTTTCTCAAATGATTGCCTTGCCTGGTTCACCAACTACTTCTCTGATAGAGTTCAGTGTGTCAAATCGGAGGGTCTGCTGTCCGGACCTCTGGCAGTCTCTATGGGGGTGCCACAGGGTTCAATTCTTGGACCGACTCTCTTCTCTGTATACATCAATGATGTCGCTCTTGCTGCTGGTGAGTCTCTGATCCACCTCTACGCAGACGACACCATTCTGTATACTTCTGACCCTTCTTTGGACACTGTGTTAATTAACAACCCTCCAGGCAAGCTTCAATGCCATACAACTCTCCTTCCGTGGCCTCCAATTGCTTTTAAATACAAGTAAAACTAAATGCATGATCTTCAACCGATCGCTGCCTGCACCTGCCCGCCTGTCCAACATCACTACTCTGGACAGCTCTGACTTAGAATACGTGGACAACTACAAGTACCTAGGTGTCTGGTTAGACTGTAAACTCTCCTTCCAGACCCACATCAAACATCTCCAATCCAAAGTTAAATCTAGAATTGGCTTCCTATTTCGCAACAAAGCATCCTTCACTCATGCTGCCAAACATACCCTTGTAAAACTGACCATCCTACCAATCCTCAACTTCGGTGATGTCATTTACAAAATAGCCTCCAATACCCTACTCAACAAATTGGATGCAGTCTATCACAGTTCCATCCGTTTTATCACTGAAGCCCATATACCACTATGCACGCCTCTGTGAAGAGGGAACGCAACACCCTGCTACAACTCAACTCTCCGTGAAGTGAAAGAGGTATGGACTGTAGGTGTGAGTAAGGATGACAAAAGGCAGAGAATTTACCGTTTACTAGGAATTTATTCATTCACACGGTAATATGGGGAAAAGAGGCTGGACGGAACCAAAGCAAAGAAAGTAAACCTCAAAGCCCCTCTCATACCTAACCTGCCTACCCACTACCTATCTTACTTAGCACCACCTGGTGTGCTAACCAAAATACAGGGGGTGGTCAGCCCAGGTCTTACCTAGTGTGCCTAGACAGTGAATATACTACGGGTATATGTATGCCCGCGGGCCTCTTGCCTAAGCACTCCCTAGGTGCCTTCCCTTTCCCCCCCTGGGAACAAATGAAACAGAATAACAAACAATCCACTTCACTACAAAACTGCGAAAACGCTAACTCAGGCCATTAAAGAAGCTCTGACAAAGCAACAAACACAGAACATACCAAAGCTGCTACCAACAACAACTAACATAGTACATACCAACGACCAACATGCTATACCCCTCAGCCATCAACCTCCTCTCTCAGCAATGATCTACAGTGGGGCAAAACAGTATTTAGTCACCCACCAATTGTGCAAGTTCTCCCACTTAAAAAGATGAGAGAGGCCTGTAATTTTCATCATAGGTACACTTCAACTATGACAGACAAAATGAGAAAAAGAATCCAGAAAATCACATTGTAGGATTTTTAATGAATTTATTTGCAAATTATGGTAGAAAATAAGTATTTGGTCAATAACAAAAGTTTATCTCAATACTTTGTTATATACCCGTTGATGGCAATGACAGAGGTCAAACTTTTTCTGTAAGTCTTCACAAGGTTTTCACACACTGTTTCTGGTATTTTGGCCCATTCCTCCATGCAGATCTCCTCTAGAGCAGTGATGTTTTGGGGCTGTTGCTGGGCAACACAGACTTTCAACTCCCTCCAAAGATTTTCTATGGGGTTGAGATCTGGAGACTGGCTAGGCCACTCCAGGACCTTGAAATGCTTCTTACGAAGCCACTCCTTCGTTGCCCGGGCAGTGTGTTTGGGATCATTGTCATGCTGAAAGACCCAGCCACGTTTCATCTTCAATGCCCTTACTGATGGAAGGAGGTTTTCACTCAAAATCTCACGATACATGGCCCCATTCATTCTTTCCTTTACACGAATCAGTCGTCCTGGTCCCTTTGCAGAAAAACAGCCCCAAAGCATGATGTTTCCACCCCCCATGCTTCACAGTAGGTATGGTGTTCTTTGGATGCAACTCAGCATTCTTTGTCCTCCAAACACGACGAGTTGAGTTTTAAAAGTTATATTTTGGTTTCATCTGACCATATGACATTCTCCCAATCTTCTTCTGGATCATCCTAATGCTCTCTAGCAAACTTCAGACGGGCCTGGACATGTACTGGCTTAAGCAGGGGGACACGTCTGTATTTGAGTCCCTGGCGGCGTTGTGTGTTTCTCATGGTAGGCTTTGTTACTTTGGTCCCAGCTCTCTACAGGTCATTCACTAGGTCCCCCGGTGTGGTTCTGGGATTTTTGCTCACCGTTCTTGTGATCATTTTGACCCCACGGGGTGAGATCTTGCGTGGAGCCCCAGATCGAGGGAGATTGTCAGTGGTCTTGCATGTCTTCCATTTTCTAATAATTGCTCCCAAGCTGCTTACCTATTGCAAATTCAGTCTTCCCAGCCTGGTGCAGGTCTACAATTTTGTTTCTGGTGTCCTTTGACAGCTCTTTGGTCTTGGCCATAGTGGATTTTGGAGTGTGACTTTTTGAGGTTGTGGACAGGTGTCTTTTATACTGATAACAAGTTCAAACAGGTGCCATTAATACAGGTAACGAGTGGAGGACAGAGGAGCCTCTTAAAAAATAAGTTACAGGTCTGTGAGAGCCAGAAGTCTTGCTTGTTTGTAGGTGACCAAATACTTATTTTCCACCATAATTTGCAAATAATTTAATAATAAATCCTACAATGTGATTTTCTGGATTTTTTTTTCTGTGTACCTATGATGAAAATTACAGGCCTCTCTCTTCTCTTTAAGTGGGAGAACTTGCACAATTGGTGGCTGACTAAATACTTTTTTGCCCCACTGTATATCACAATAAATCTCTCCCCTGAAAAACAGAACACTGGCTTTTATAGCTTCAGAAGGCATTGGAAATTAGAGACAGCTGCGTCCTGACGAGGGGGCAGGGTCAGCTCTCCAATTAATCGTGGAGTCGACCAATCAGCGGCTGGGGGATTTCAGGAAGCCATCTCCTGAAACACACTCAAATACACAAACTACAACGCAGAAACTGGGGAACGTAACAACCACCCACCACTGCGACCACTATGCTCTCATCGGCTGGCCACTATGCTCTCATCCGTCACCAAACCCACTGGCTCCAGGTCATCTATAAGTCTTTGCTAGGTAAAGCCCCACCTTATCTCAGCTCACTGGTCACCATAGCAACACCCATAGCACACGCTCCAGCAGGTATATTGCATTGGTCATCCCCAAAGCCAACACTTCATTTGGCCTCCTTTCATTCCAGTTCTCTGCTGCCAATGACCGGAACAAATTAAAAAATATTTCTGAAGCTGGAGTCTTATATCTCCCTCTCTAACTTTAAACATCACTGTACCTGTACACAGCCAATCTGCAAATAGCACACCCCCATATTATTACTTACCCTCTTGCTCTTTTGCACCACATTGTCTCTACTTGCACATCATCATCTGCACATCTATCACTCCAGTATTAATGTTAAATTCTAATTATTTTCGCCTCTATGGCCTATTTATTGCCTACCCCCATATTCTTCTACATTTGCACACATTGTACAAAGATCTTTCTATTTTTATTTTATTTTGTCTTATTGACTGTATGTTTGTTTATGTGTAACTTTGTGTTGTTGTTTTTGTTGCACTGCTTTGTTTTATCTTAGCCAGGTCGCAGCTGTAACTGAGAACTTGTCCTCAACTGGCCTACCTGGTTAAATAAAGGTGTTCTCAACTGGCCTACCTGGTTAAATAAAGGTGAAATAAATCAAATAAAAAGTCACTGGGCTTTAGTTTTAGCTTGTAAGCAGGGATCAGGAGGATAGAATTATGGTCAGATTTTCCAAATGAAGGGAGACAGAGAGCTTTGTACACGTCTCTGTGTGTGGAGTAAATCAAATCAAATCAAATGTATTTATATAGCCCTTCGTACATCAGCTGATATCTCAAAGTGCTGTACAGAAACCCAGCCTAAAACCCCAAACAGCAAGCAATGCAGGTGTAGAAGCACGGTGGCTAGGAAAAACTCCCTAGAAAGGCCAAAACCTAGGAAGAAACCTAGAGAGGAACCAGGCTATGTGGGGTGGCCAGTCCTCTTCTGGCTGTGCCGGGTGGAGATTATAACAGAACATGGTCAAGATGTTCAAATGTTCATAAATGACCAGCATGGTCGAATAATAATAAGGCAGAACAGTTGAAACTGGAGCAGCAGCACAGTCAGGTGGACTGGGGACAGCAAGGAGTCATCATGTCAGGTATTCCTGGGGCATGGTCCTAGGGCTCAGGTCCTCCGAGAGAGAGAAAGAAAGAGAGAATTAGAGAGAGCATATGTGGGATGGCCAGTCCTCTTCTGGCTGTGCCGGGTGGAGATTATAACAGAACATGGCCAAGATGTTCAAATGTTCATAAATGACCAGCATGGTCGAATAATAATAAGGCAGAACAGTTGAAAGAAACTGGAGCAGCAGCACGGCCAGGTGGACTGGTGACAGCAAGGAATCATCATGTCAGGTAGTCCTGGGGCATGGTCCTAGGGCTCAGGTCCTCCGAGAGAGAGAAAGAGAGAAAGAGAGAATTAGAGAACGCACACTTAGATTCACACAGGACACCGAATAGGACAGGAGAAGTACTCCAGATATAACAAACTGACCCTAGCCCCCCGACACATAAACTACTGCAGCATTAATACTGGAGGCTGAGTAAAGATGGTCTAGAGTTTTTTCCCCCCTCTGGTTGCACATTTAACATGCTGGTGTTTACTTTTGACCGTATACAGCTCATTGAGTGCGATCCTAGTGCGGTTTGTGGTGGTATGTAGACAGCTATGAAAAATACAGATGAAAACTCTCTTGGTAAATAATGTGGTCTACGGCTTATCATGAGATACTCTACCTCAGGCGAGACCAACCTTGAGACTTCCTTACATGTTGTACACCAGCTATTGTTTACAAATATACATAGCCTGCCACCCCTTGTCTTACCAGAGGCCGCTGTTCTATCCACCAGCTGTATGTTATTCATGTCGTCGTTTAGCCACGGCTCGGTAAAACGTAAGATATTAAGATATTTCTGTTTTTAATTTCCCATTGGTAGGATATACATTATTGTAGTTTGCCTATTTTATTATTGATTGATTGTACGTTGGCTAATAGGATCTATGGTAGAGGTAGATTTCCCTTCTTGGCAACGGATCCTAACAAGGCACCCATCCATCTCTTTTTCCCGAGAATGACGGGGATGAGGACCTTGTCGCGCGTCTGAAGTAAATCCTTCGGGTCCGACTCGTTGAAGAAAAGGTATTCCTCCAGTACGGGGTGAGTCATCACTGTCCTGATGTCTAGAAGCTCATTTCGGTCATAAGACAGTGGCAGAAACATTATGTAGAAAATAACTTACAAATAATGTATAAAAACATACAGGATCGTAAAACGGCATCCATCTCCTTCGGCTCCATTAAAAAATGTTGTTATAGTGGTAATTGCTATGGTTGTTGTAGAGTAAGTACTTGAATTGGTTTGGATTCATCTAACTGACCACATCTGGTTCCCCTGTACGCAGAATATTTTCATCATTGTACTTGGCCATTTTTTTGCCATTATAAAGTTTCTCGGAGTCATTATTTTTCATTTTCACAGACTGTGTGGAGATGGAGAGAAATGTGCTGCCTGCCTCCCTTCCTAGGGATTTTTTTTACTCAGTGTCTGAGAGAGAGGAGCCAGACCCCCAGGGAGAGGAGAGGATAATTGGGATATTACAGGTAGAGAGGAGACAGATGCATCCAATTCCCTTCCTGAGAGAGCGAGAGAGATAGATTCAAAGTGGAATAGAGCGATGGAGAGGTAAAGAATTAGGACAGTAAGGATGGCAAGCTGAGGTAGAGTGATGGAAATGCGTACACCATTTAGAGAGGTAGAGAGATTGGAAATGGGTACACCATTTAGAGAGGTAGAGTGATGGAAATGCGTACACCATTTAGAGAGGTAGCAGGATTGGAAATGGGTACACCATTTAGAGAGGTAGAGGGATTGGAAATGGGTACACCATTTAGAGAGGTAGCTGGATTGGAAATGGGTACACCATTTAGAGAGGTAGAGGGATTGGAAATGGGTACACCATTTAGAGATGTAGAGGGATTGGAAATGGGTACACCATTTAGAGAGTTAGAAAGATGGAAATGGGTACACCCTTTAGAGAGTTAGAAAGATGGAAATGGGTACACCATTTAGAGAGTTAGAAAGATGGAAATGGGTACACCATTTAGAGAGTTAGAAAGATGGAAATGGGTACACCATTTAGAGAGTTAGAAAGATGGAAATGGGTACACCATTTAGAGAAGTAGAGGGATTGGAAATGGGTACACCATTTAGAGAGGTAGAGAGATGGAAATGGGTACACCATTTAGAGCACATATGTCAGAGTCAAGGCCCGCGGGCCACATCCGGCCCGCAAGAAGGTTTTTTACGGCCCCTGGGATGATCTTGATTTATTATTAGAACCGGCCCGCAGCAAGCCGGCAGCCCGCAGATCTTTTACACGCACCAATACTACATTTCCCACAATGCAAAGGTGACGCACCGAGCAGTAGGCTGCTTCATTTCAATATTTATTGGCACAGCAGTCGTCAGCATCACAGTAAAATTAACTTTCAGATACCCATCAAAAATGGCAAAACGGAAGGTGGATACTGAGAACCGGGGGTTTCAAACAAGGTGGGAGTCGGAGTATATGTTCACGAAGGTAGCTGGAAAACCTGTGTGTCTTCTGTGTGGAGAAAGTGTGGCGGTACTGAAAGAGTATAATCTGAGACGACATTATGAAACGAAACACGCGGACACACACGCGGACGCAACTGTCAAGGCCAGTTTTATTTTGGCAGAAGAGATCGCTAAATCAGCCCGGCCATTTACGGAGGGGGATTTCATCAAAAACTGCATGATTAAAGTTTGTGACGAAGTTTGCCCAGAAAAAAGGCAACTCTTTTTAAATGTGAGTCTGAGCAGAAACACCATTGCCGAGAGAGTAGACCAGTTGTCCATCAATCTAAAAGAGCAGCTTGTGAAAAAGGGAAAAGATTTTATTGCATATTCCTTGGCTGTGGATGAGAGCACCGACATTTCTGACATTGCCCAGTTGTCAATTTTCATCCGCGGAGTGGACTCCAACCTAAGCGTGACAGAGGAGTTTTTGGCTTTACGTCCTATGCATGGCACAACTACGGGGCATGATTTGTATGAAGAGGTGTCAAGATGTGTAAATGAGATGGAGCTGCCTTGGGAAAAACTCGTGGGTTTGACAACCGACGGAGCACCTGCGATGTGTGGACACAGGAGCGGACTGGTGGCGAAGATACGGGAAAAGATGCAAGAGGAAAACGCGACAGGTGAGCTGACAGCTTATCATTGTATCATACACCAGGAAGCGTTGTGCGGTAAAGCCTTGAAAATGGAGCATGTAATGAGCATCATCACGCGCACAGTTAACTTTATCAGAGCCAAAGGTTTGAATCACCGCCAGTTCAAGGCATTTCTGACGGAGTTAGAAACGGAGCATGGTGATTTGCCTTATCACACAGAGGTGCGATGGCTAAGCCAGGGAAAGGTGCTTCAAAGATGTTTCGAGCTTCGTGAGGAGATTTGTCTGTTCTTGGACAGCAAAGGGAAAGACACAACACAACTCCGAGACGAAATGTTTCTGTGTGAAATGGCTTTTCTGTGTGACATTACGAGTCATCTGAATGCAATAAACTTGCAGCTGCAGGGTCGGGATCGTGTCATCTCTGATATGTACAGTACAGTGAAGGCATTTAAAACCAAACTGACTCTGTGGGAGACGCAGATGCGGAAAGAAAATTTGAGCCACTTTCCCAGCTGCCAGACCATGAAAGAGAAGCTCTCTACCAGTGCGTTCCCGAGCACACAGTTGGCTGATAAAATAGGTATGCTTGCCGCTGACTTTCGACGCCGATTTGCTGACTTTGAAGCACAAAAAAGCAGGTTGGAACTGCTCGGTAACCCATTTGCTGTTGACGTGGAAAGCTCACCACCAAACCTCCAAATGGAGTTGATTGACCTCCAATGCAATGATGCACTGAGGGCAAAATATGCAGCAGTGGGTGCTGCGGAGTTCGCCCGTTTCCTCCCCGGCACAATGCCCCAGCTGCGCATCCAGGCTGCTCAAACGTTGTCTATGTTTGGCAGCACATACCTGTGTGAACAACTGTTTTCTTTGATGAACCTGAACAAAACATCACACAGAAGTCGACTTACTGCTGAACACCTCCACTCAATTCTGAGGATTTCTTCAGCTCAGAGCCTTACCCCGAACATTGATGAACTTGTGGAAAAGATGGGACACCACCAAGTATCACCCTCAACCTCAAACAAGTGAACATTACTGTGCAATCACATATTTAGAGTTTTTACTCAGTTCAAGTTTAAAAGTTAAAATTTAATATTTGTTTTCACTGCATGTTACTTCTCCTTAAACAAAGTGTTGTTTTTGATTAATAGATTTTTGCACTTTATTTTTTTGTATTTCAATCCAATTATATTTTAAAAATATTTCAGTTGAGTGGATGATAGAAAATTGCTATTATTGTTTTTTCTTTGAAGTAAATTTAGCCCACTTTTGCTAAAATAGAAAATATAGTCTACTGATGGTGCCTTGAATACCGGTTTCTTTCATTTAATGTTCATGTTATGGGGATATTTATATAAAGGAAATTTGTCTTTTGTGTCTGTTGAAAATTAAAGATTACTGACAGAGCCATAAGAAAATATTGCTTTATTTATCTGATCATATTGTAATATATTTGTTAGGTTTTCAGTAGGTTCAATTAGGTTCACTAGACTATATGCGTCATTTAAAAAATTTTCAATGAACATTCGAACAGTCCGGCCCTCGTCTTGTAGCTGATTTTTTTATTTGGCCCTCCGTCCATTTGACTTTGACACCCCTGATTTAGAGAGTTAGAAAGATGGAAATGGGTACACCATTTAGAGAGTTAGAAAGATGGAAATGGGTACAACATTTAGAGGGGTAGAGAGATGGAAATGGGTACACCATTTAGAGAGGTAGAGGGGATTGGAAATGGGTACACCATTTAGAGAGTTAGAAAGATGGAAATGGGTACACCATGTATATGCAGAGAAACAGAGCATACTGCAGTGGCATTAGCAGGCAGTGTGAGTGAGGGAGCTCTAGAGAGAGAGAAAGAGAGTGGTGGAGGCAAAGCTCAAACAAATAAGGAAGGCAGGCCAAGCAGGGGCGAGCCATGGGAGTTGGCTAAAGCTTGCTGATGCCTCTGCAAACACACTAACCGGCTGTGCAAACGCCAATAGATGAGGAGGGGAGAGAGAAAAGGGGAGGAGATGGGACAGGAAAATACGAGATTAGGGGAGGAGGGGAGAGGGGAGAGGGGAGGAGATGGGACAGGAAAATACGAGATTAGGGGAGGAGGGGAGAGGGGAGAGGGGAGAGGGGAGGAGAGTAGTAAATACAACCCATATTTATGCTTATTTATTTTCCCTTGTGTACTTTAACCATTTGTACATTGTTACAAAACTGTATATATATATATATATATATTTGTAATGTCTTTATTGTTTTGAAACTTCTGTATGTGTAATGTTTACTGTTAATTGTTATTGTTTATTTCACTTTTGTATATTATCTACCTCACTTGCTTTGGCAATGTTAACACATATTTCCCATGCCAATAAAGCCCCCTTGAATTGAATTGAATTTAGAGGAGAGGGGAGGAGGGGAGAGAAGAGAGGGGAGAAAGATGGGAGAGGGGAGAGGGGAGAGGGGAGGAGGAGGAGAGAGTGTGATCTGTCCCCCTACTGGGTGAATATGTCAAGCAAGATTCTCCCTCTCCCCTCCCCCTCACTAACCGGCTGTGCAGACACCAATAGATGAGGAGGGGAGAGGGGAGGAGGAGGAAGGAGGGGGAGGGGAGAAGGGAAGGGAAGGATAGGGGAGAGGAAGGGAGGAGGGGAGGAGAAGGAGAGAGTGGGATCTGTCCCCCAAATGGGTGAATATGTCAGATTCTCCCCCTCCCCTCTCCCCTCCCCTCCTCTCCCTCTCCTCTCCAAATGTCTTTTTGTGGTGCCATGGCAACGGCTGGTGTGTTGGCGGAAACTGATGTCACTGCAGCTCAGCTCTCAAAGAGAAATGAGCAGCAGTGTGGAGATCAGGAAATGAAACCTGCTGTGTACACGCTGGGGTACACACGCACACACACACACACACACACACACACGCACATGCACACGCACACATGTGCACACACATTGTCCAGACATACAAACACTCAAGCTGGTCACAGTTACACAAGAGCATTAGAACTCTCATATTTTCTTCCACATTCCACCATCATTTCCACATCTCCTACCCCCATCTTGCCTTCTTCTATTTCCCTGAACCCCTGTTCTCCCTTTTCATCCCTCACCTCTCCCCCACTCTTTCCCCCTCTCTGCCCACTTGGATAGGCCTGGCTGTTGATAGGCCTGGCTGTTGATAGGTCTGGCTGTTGATAGGCCTGGCTGTTGATAGGCCTGACTGTTGTTAGGCCTGACTGTAAACGGAATAAGATTGATTAAAATGGCGCCGAAGGAGATGGCCGCCGTTTTACGGTCTCCTAACCAATTGTGCTATTATGTGTTTTTTTGTTGGTGATATTTGTAAATTATTTTGTACATAATGTTTCTGTAACCGTATCTTACGGCAGAAAAGAGCTTCTAGATATCAGGACAGTGATCACTCACCTCTGGTTAGACAAAGAGCTTCTGGATATCAGGACAGAGATCACTCACCTCGGATTAGACAAAGAGCTTCTAGATATCAGGACAGCGATCACTCACCTCGGAATAGACAAAGAGCTTCTGGATATCAGGACAGAGATCAATCACCTCAGATTAGACTAAGAGCTTCTGGATATCAGGACAGAGATCACTACCTTGGATTAGACAAAGAGCTTCTGGATATCAGGACAGTGATCACTCACCTCAGATTAGACTAAGAGCTTCTGGATATCAGGACAGAGATCACTCACCTCGGATTATACAAAGAGCTTCTAGATATCAGGACAGCGATCACTCACCTCGGATTAGACAAAGAGCTTCTGGATATCAGGACAGAGATCACTCACCTAGGATTAGACTAAGAGCTTCTGGATATCAGGACAGAGATCACTCACCTCGGATTAGACAAAGAGCTTCTAGATATCAGGACAGCGATCACTCACCTCGGATTAGACTAAGAGCTTCTGGATATCAGGACAGCGATCACTCACCTCGGATTAGACAAAGAGCTTCTAGATATCAGGACAGAGATCACTCACCTCGGATTAGACAAAGAGCTTCTGGATATCAGGACAGAGATCACTCACCTCGGACTAGACAAAGAGCTTCTGGATATCAGGACAGAGATCACTACCTCGGATTAGACAAAGAGTTTCTGGATATCAGGACAGAGATCACTCACCTCAGGTTAGACAAAGAGCTTCTAGATATCAGGACAGAGATCACTCACCTCGGATTAGACAAAGAGCTTCTGGATATCAGGACAGAGATCACTCACCTCGGATTAGACAAAGAGCTTCTGGATATCAGGACAGCGATCACTCACCTCGGATTAGACAAAGAGCTTCTGGATATCAGGACAGAGATCACTCACCTCGGATTAGACAAAGAGCTTCTGGATATCAGGACAGAGATCACTCACCTCGGATTAGACAAAGAGTTCTGGATATCAGGACAGAGATCACTCACCTCGGACTAGACAAAGAGCTTCTGTATATAAGGACAGAGATCACTCACCTCAGACTAGACAAAGAGCTTCTGTACATCAGGACTGCGATCACTCACCTCGGACTAGACAAAGAGCTTCTGTATATCAGGACGGCGATCACTCACCTCAGACTAGACAAAGAGCTTCTGGATATCAGGACAGAGATCACTAACCTCGGATTAGACAAAGAGCTTCTGGATATCACAACAGCGATCACTCACCTCGGATTAGACAAAGAGCTTCTGGATATCAGGACAGAGATCACTCACCTAGGATTAGACAAAGAGCTTCTGGATATCAGGACAGCGATCACTCACCTCGGATTAGACAAAGAGCTTCTGGATATCAGGACAGTGATCACTCACATCGGATTAGACAAAGAGCTTCTAGATATCAGGACAGAGACCACTCACCTCGGATTAGACAAAGAGCTTCTAGATATCAGGACAGTGATCACTCACCTCGGATTAGACAAAGAGCTTCTAGATATCAGGACAGTGATCACTCACCTCGGATTAGACAAAGAGCTTCTAGATATCAGGACAGAGATCACTCACCTCGGATTAGACAAAGAGCTTCTAGATATCAGGACAGTGATCACTCACCTCGGATTAGACTAAGAGCTTCTAGATATCAGGACAGTGATCACTCACCTCGGACTAGACAAAGAGCTTCTAGATATCAGGACAGTGATCACTCACCTCGGATTAGACAAAGAGCGTCTAGATATCAGGACAGTGATCACTCACCTCGGACTAGACAAAGAGCTTCTAGATATCAGGACAGTGATCACTCACCTCGGATTAGACAAAGAGCTTCTAGATATCAGGACAGCGATCACTCACCTCGGACTAGACAAAGAGCTTCTGGATATCAGGACAGTGATCACTCACCTCGGACTAGACAAAGAGCTTCTAGATATCAGGACAGTGATCACTCACCTCGGATTAGACAAAGAGTTTCTAGATATCAGGACAGCGTTCACTCATCTCGGATTAGACAAAGAGCTTCTAGATATCAGGACAGAGATCACTCACCTCGGACTAGACAAAGAGCTTCTAGATATCAGGACAGTGATCACTACCTAGGACTAGACAAAGAGCTTCTAGATATCAGGACAGAGATCACTCACCTCGGATTAGACTAAGAGCTTCTGGATATCAGGACAGTGATCACTCACCTCGGATTAGACTAAGAGCTTCTAGATATCAGGACAGTGATCACTACCTAGGACTAGACAAAGAGCTTCTGTATATCAGGACAGCGATCACTCACCTCGGATTAGACAAAGAGCTTCTAGATATCAGGACAGAGATCACTCACCTCAGATTAGACAAAGAGCTTCTAGATATCAGGACAGTGATCACTCACCTCGGATTAGACAAAGAGCTTCTAGATATCAGGACAGAGATCACTCACCTCGGACTAGACTAAGAGCTTCTAGATATCAGGACAGTGATCACTACCTAGGACTAGACAAAGAGCTTCTGTATATCAGGACAGCGATCACTAACCTCGGACTAGACAAAGAGCTTCTAGATATCATGACAGTTATCACTACCTAGGACTAGACAAAGAGCTTCTGTATATCAGGACAGCGATCACTCACCTCGGACAAGACAAAGAGCTTCTGGATATCAGGACAGCGATCACTCACCTCGGACTAGACAAATAGCTTCTGGATATCAGGACAGTGATCACTACCTCGGATTAGACTAAGAGCTTCTAGATATCAGGACAGTGATCACTACCTAGGACTAGACAAAGAGCTTCTGTATATCAGGACAGCGATCACTCACCTCGGACTAGACAAAGAGCTTCTAGATATCAGGACAGTGATCACTACCTAGGACTAGACAAAGAGCTTCTGTATATCAGGACAGCGATCACTCACCTCGGACTAGACAAAGAGCTTCTGGATATCAGGACAGTGATCACTCACCTCGGACTAGACAAAGAGCTTCTGTATATCAGGACAGCGATCACTCACCTCGGACTAGACTAAGAGCTTCTGGATATCAGGACAGAGATCACTCACCTCGGACTAGACTAAGAGCTTCTGGATATCAGGACAGCGATCACTCACCTCGGACTAGACTAAGAGCTTCTGGATATCAGGACAGCGATCACTCACCTCGGACTAGACTAAGAGCTTCTGGATATCAGGACAGCGATCACTCACCTCGGACTAGACTAAGAGCTTCTGGATATCAGGACAGCGATCACTCACCTCGGACTAGACTAAGAGCTTCTGGATATCAGGACAGTGATCACTCACCTCGGACTAGACAAAGAGCTTCTAGATATCAGGACAGTGATCACTCACCTCAGACTAGACAAAGAGCTTCTAGATATCAGGACAGCGATCACTCACCTCGGATTAGACTAAGAGCTTCTAGATATCAGGACAGTGATCACTCACCTCTGATTAGACAAAGAGCTTCTAGATATCAGGACAGTGATCACTCACCTCGTACTGGACAAAGAACTTCTAGATATCAGGACAGTGATCACTCACCTCGGACTAGACAAAGAGCTTCTAGATATCAGGACAGTGATCACTCACCTCGGACTAGACAAAGAGCTTCTAGATATCAGGACAGCGATCACTCACCTCGGACTAGACAAAGAGCTTCTAGATATCAGGACAGTGATCACTCACCCCGGATTAGACAAAGAGCTTCTGGATATCAGGACAGCGATCACTCACCTCGGATTAGACATAGAGCTTCTAGATATCAGGACAGCGATCACTACCTCGGACTAGACAAAGAGCTTCTAGATATCAGGACAGTGATCACTCACCTCGGATTAGACAAAGAGCTTCTAGATATCAGGACAGTGATCACTCACCTCGGATTAGACAAAGAGCTTCTAGATATCAGGACAGTGATCACTCACCTCGGATTAGACAAAGAGCTTCTAGATATCAGGACAGTGATCACTCACCTCGGATTAGACAAAGAGTTTCTAGATATCAGGACAGTGATCACTCACCTCGGATTAGACAAAGAGCTTCTAGATATCAGGACAGTGATCACTCACCTCAGGTTTTTTCAACAACAACAACAACAGCAGCAAGCAGGACTCACATGATATTCTCCAAACACCCCACAGGGCAGACATCCCAATTATTCGCAAAAGGAAGCGACGCAGAGGAAGAAGAGCCGGATGCCTCGTCCGGACCCGCAGAAGACAACTAGGAAAGCTGCCGTTACTGTCAATATTACTCGCCAACGTGCAATCATTGGACAATAAACTAGACGTGGTAGATTAATAATATCCTACCAACGGGACATCAAAAACTGTAATATCCTATGTTTCACGGAATCGTGTCTGAATGATGACATGGATATTCAGCTAGCGGGATACACTCTGCACCGGCAGGATAGAACAGCACACTCCGGAAAGACGAGGGGGGGGCGGTCGGTGCATATTTGTAAACAACAGCTGGTGCACTAAATCTAAGGAAGTCTCTAGATATTGCTTGCCTGAAGTTGAGTATATTGTGATAAACTGCAGGCGACACTACTTCCCTAGAGAGTTCTCAGCTATACTTTTTGTGGCTGTTTATTTACCACCACAGACAGATGCTGGCACTAAGACTGCACTCAGTCAGCTGTATAAGGAAATAAGCAAACAGGAAACCACTCACCCAGAGGGGGTGCTCCTAGTGGCCGGAGACTTTAATTTAGGGAAACTTAAATCAGTTCTACCAAATCTCTACCAAATCTCTATCAACATGTTAAATGTGCAACCAGAGGGAAAAAAATTATAGATCACCTGTACTCCACACACAGAGATGCGTACAAATCTCTCCCTCGCCCTCCATTTGGTAAATCCAACCACAACTCTATCCTCCTGATTCCTGCTTACAAGCAAAAATTAATGCAGGAAGCACCAGTGACTTGGTCTATAAAAAAATGGCCAGATGAAGCAGATCCTAAATACAGGACTGTTTTGCGATCACCAGACTGGAATATGTTCCGGGATTCTTCCGATGACATTGAGGAATACACCACATCAGTCACTGGCTTTATCAATAAGTGCATTGAGGACGTCGTCCCCACAGTGACTGTACGTACATACCCCAACCAGAAGCTATGGATTACAGGCAACATTCGCACTGAGCTAAAGGGTAGAGCTGCCGCTTTCAAGGTGCAGGACTCTAACCCGGAAGCTTACAAGAAATCCCGCTCTGCCCTGCGATGAACCATCAAACAGGCAAAGCATCAATGCAGGGCTAAGATTGAATCATACTACACCAGCTCTGATGCTCGTCGGATGTGGCAGGGCTTGCAAACTATTACAGACTACAAAGGGAAGCAGAGCCGCGAGCTGCCCAGTGACACGAGCCTACCAGACGAGCTAAATCACTTCAATGCTCGCTTCGAGGCAATCAACACTGAGGCATGCATGAGAGCATCAGCTGTTCCAGATGACTGTGTGATCACGCTCTCCGTAGCCGACATGAGTAACTTTAAACAGGTCAACATTTACAAGGCTGCGGGGCCAGATGGATTACCAGGACGTGTGCTCCGGGCATGTGCTGACCAACTGGCAGGTCTGTAATACCAACATGCTTCAAGCAGACCACCATAGTCCCTGTTCCCAAGAACACAAAGGCAACCTGCCTAAATGACTAGAGACCCGTGGCACTCACGTCCGTAGCCATGAAGTGCTTTGAAAGGCTGGTAATGGCTCACATCAACACCATTATCCCAGAAACCCTAGACCCGCTCCAATTTGCATACCGCCCAAACAGATCCACAGATGATGCAATCTCTATTGCACTCCACACTGCCCTTTCCCACTGGATAAAAGGAACACCTATGTGAGAATGCTATTCATTGACTACAGCTCAGCGTTCAACACCATAGTACAATCAAAGCTCATCACTAAGCTAAGGAACCTGGGACTAAACACCTCCCTCTGCAACTAGATCCTGGACTTACTGACAGGCTGCACCCAGGTGGTAAGGGTAGGTAGCAACACATCTGCCACGCTGATCCTCAACACTGGAGCTCCCCAGTGGTGCGTGCTCAGTCCCCATTTGCACTCCCTGTTCACCCACGACTGCATGGCCAGGCACGACCCCAACACCATCATTAAGTTTGCTGACGACACAACAGTGATAGGCCTGATCACCGACAACGACGAGACAACCTATAGGGAGGAGGTCAGAGACCTGGCCGGGTGGTGCCAGAATAACAACCTATCCCTCAACGTAGCCAAGACAAAGGAGAGGATTGTGGACGACAGGAAAAGGAGCAGCGAGCACGTCCCCATTCTCATCGACGGGGCTGTAGTGGAGCAGGTTGAGATCTCCAAATTCCTTGGTGTCCACATCACCAACAAACTAGAATGGTCCAAACACACCAACACAGTCGTGAAGAGGGCACGACAAAGCCTATTCCCCCTCAGGAAACTAAAAAGATTTTGCATGGGTCCTGAGATCCTCAAAAGGTTCTACAGCTGCAACATCGAGAGCATCCTGACCGGTTGCATCACTGCCTGGTACGGCAATTGCTCGGCCTCCGACCGCAAGGCACTTCAGAGGGTAGTGCGTACGGCCCAGTACATCACTGGGTCAAAGCTGCCTGCCATCCAGGACCTATACACCAGGTGGTGTCAGAGGAAGGCCTTGAAAACTGTCAAAGACCCCAGCCACCCCAGTCATAGACTGTTCTCTCTATTACCGCATGGCAAGGGGTATCGGAGTGCCAAGTCTAGGACAAAAAGGCTTCTCAACAGTTTTTACCCACAAGCCATAAGACTCCTGAACAGGCAACCAAATGGTTACCCAGACTATTTGCATTGTGTGCCCCCCTCCATCCCCTCTTTTACGCTGCTGCTTCTCTCTGTTTATCTTATGTGCATAGTCACTTTAACTATACATTCATGTACATACTACCTCAATTGGCCCAACCAACCAGTGCTCCTGCACATTGGCTAACCGGGCTATCTGCATTGTGTCCCACCACCCGCCAACCCCTCTTTTTACGCTACTGCTACTCTCTGATCATCATATATGCATAGTTACTTTAACCATACCTACATGTACATACTACCTCTATAAGCCTGACTAACAGGTGTTGTATATAGCCTTGCTACTCTTATTTTCAAATGTATTTTTACTGTTGTTTAATTTCTTTACTTACCTACACACACACACACACACACACACACACACACACACACACACACACACGTACCTTTTTTCACCCTATTGGTTAGAGCCTGTAGGTAAGCATTTCACTGTAAGGACCTGTTGTATTCGGCGCACGTGACAAATAAACTTTGATTTGATAGGTCTGACTGTTGATAGGTCTGACTATTGATAGGCCTGACTTTTGATAGGCCTGACTGTTGATAGGCCTGACTGTTGATAGGGGCCAAAGGTGATCCCTGAATCTGGATTATACCACACAGCATGCTCTCTCAGCGTCACGCTATCACACACACACACACTCCACCATGCGTCATGCATGGCATGCAAGCATACACACACACTAATGCACATTCACACATCTCACACATACACAACTACACACACACCCTTCCTGCCTTACCACACACACACACACCCTTCCTGCCTTACCACACACACACACTCCAGCTGCCCTGCACTTGTATTTGGGCAGCTTTACTTTGATCCAAAGAGCCTCTAGCAGAACTGGCACAGTGGAGCGGGGATGTTTGATGTATGTCGGGCTTTGACTGGTTACTGACCACACCGATTATAACTAGTCTGACTGTCAATCCAAATACTATGGTACTGAACTGCAACTCTTACCATCGTCATTAACAAAGCTTCTTCTGTCATGATCTCATTTGATAGATTGGATACTACTTCATACTCTCCACAGGATGTGACTAGTTGGTTTATTTATGAGCTATTTGTAACATTACCATTTCATAAGGTTGGTTTTTCTCCAGACTAACTGCATGATGGGATCTGTTCAAATAAGGTGATCTATAATTCATATGGCGCGAGCTGCCTCTGCCTGGAATCCTACTGTGGAAATGGAGAAACAACACATATTTTGTGTGTGTGTGTGTGTGTGTGTGTGTGTGTGTGTGTGTGTGTGTGTGACAGAAGTGGAAACAGATTCATGAAGTACTGTGAGTCAGGTCAGTTTGATAAACAATGCTTTAAACTCTGGCCTTTCCCATTCCTCTCTTTCCTCCCTGCTCTCTGCTCTACTCTGCCCCTATCTCCTCCTCTTTCTTCCTCTCTTCTGCTCTCTTCCTCATACCTTTTCTCCTTCTCCTTGCCCCACTATTCATTTTCCTCTCCCCCCTCTCTATCCTCCCTCTCTTCCTCTCTCTTCTCTCTTCCACTCTATCCCCTCCTCCTCCTCTCTCCCCTTTATTTCCCCCTTCATCCTCTCTCACCCCTCTCTTACTCTCCCCCTCTTCCTAACTTCCTCTAACCCTCTTCCTATCTTCCTCTGTCTCCCTCTCTCCCCTCTCTTCCTCTCCCTCCTCTCTTCCTCTCTCCCCCCTCTCTTCCTCTGTCCCCTCTCTTCCTCTCCTTCCTCTCTTCCTCTCTCCCCCCTCTCTTCCTCTCCACCCTGCTCTCTTCCTCTCCACCCTGCTCTCTTCCTCTCCACCCTGCTCTCTTCCTCTCCACCCTGCTCTCTTCCTCTCCACCCTGCTCTCTTCCTCTCCACCCTGCTCTCTTCTTCTCCACCCTGCTCTCTCCCTCCTAACCCTGCTCTCTTCCTCTCCCCCCTTTTCTTCCACTCTCCCCATCTCTTTCCCAGTGTCTATTCTTCACTGCCCTCTTTTCCCTACCTCTTCCTCTCTTCCCCCTCTCTCCCCCTCTTCCTCTCTCCTCTCCCCCTGTTTTCCATCTCTTTTCCCCCCTCTCTTCTCCCTCTCTACCCTCCTCCCTTCCTCTCTCCCATCTCTTCCAATCACACCTCTCTTTTCCTCAATTCCCCTCTCTTCCTCTCTCCCCTCCCCCTCTCTTCCTATCCCCCTCCTCTCTTCCTCTCTCTTCCTATCTCCCCCTATTTTCCTCTCTCCATCTCTCCCCCTCTCTTCCTCTCTCTCCATCTCTCTTCCCCCTCTTCCTCTCTTTTCCTCTCTCCCCATCTCTTCCTGTCTCCCCCTCTCTTCCTCTCTCCCCCTCTCATCCTTTCTTCCTCTCTTCCTCTCCCCCTCTCTCCCCTCTTTCTTCCTCTCCCCCATTTTCTTCCACTCTCCCCATCTCTTTCTCAGTCTATTCTTCTCTCCCATCTCTTCCCCACCTCTTCCTCTCTTCCCCCTCTCTCCCACTCTTCCTCTCCCCCCCTATCTTTCTCTCTCCTATCTCTTTTTCCCCCACTCTCTCCCATCTCTTCCTCTCACACCTCTCTTTTCCTCAATCCCTCTCTCTTCCTCTCTCCCCTCCCCTCTCTTCCTCTCTCTTCCTCTCTCTCCCTATCTTCCTCTCTCCCTTCTCTCTTCATCTCTCCCCCTCTCTCTCCTCCATCCCTCTCTCTCCCTCTCTTCCCCTCTTCCCCTTTCTTCCTCTCTCCCTCCTCTCTTCCTCTCTCTCCTCTCTCCCCCTATTTTCCTCTCTCCATCTCTCCCCCCTCTCTTCCTCTCTCTCCATCTCTCTTCCCCCTCTTCCTCTCTTTTCCTCTCTCCCCATATCTTCCTGTCTCCCCCTCTCTTCCTCTCTCCCCCTCTCATCCTTTCTTCCTCTCTTCCTCTCCCCCTCTCTCCCCTCTTTCTTCCTCTCCCCCATTTTCTTCCACTCTCCCCATCTCTTTCTCAGTCTATTCTTCTCTCCCATCTCTTCCCCACCTCTTCCTCTCTCCCCCCTCTCTCCCACTCTTCCTCTCCCCCCCTATCTTTCTCTCTCCTATCTCTTTTTCCCCCACTCTCTCCCATCTCTTCCTCTCACACCTCTCTTTTCCTCAATCCCTCTCTCTTCCTCTCTCCCCTCCCCTCTCTTCCTCTCTCTTCCTCTCTCTCCCTATCTTCCTCTCTCCCTTCTCTCTTCATCTCTCCCCCTCTCTCCTCCATCCCTCTCTCTCCCTCTCTTCCCCTCTTCCCCTTTCTTCCTCTCTCCCTCCTCTCTTCCTCTCTCTCCTCTCTACATCCCCTGTTTGAGAGCTGGCAGATATACAGTAAACACATACAATTGAAGTCAGAAGTTTACATACACCTTAGACAAACACATTTAAACTCAGTTTCCCACAATAAGTTGGGTGAATATTGGCCCATTCCTCCTGACAGAACTGGGTTAGCTGAGTCAGGTTTGTAGGCCTCCTTGCTCGCACATGCTTTTTCAGTTCTGCCCAGAAATGTTCTATTGGATTGAGGTCAGGGGTTTGTGATGGCCACTCCAATACCTTGACTTTGTTGTCCTTAAGCCATTTTTCCACAACTTTGGAAGTATACTTGGGGTCACTGTCCATTTGGTAGGACCCATTTGGGACCGGCCTGAACTTCCTGACTGATTTCTTGAGATGCTGCTTCAATATATCCAGGTAATTTTTCATTCTCATGATACCATCTATTTTGTGAAGTGCAGTCCCTCCTACAGCAAATCACCCCCATAACATGATGTTGCCACCCCTATGCTTCACAGTTGGGATGGTGTTTTTTGTCTTGCAAGACTCCCCCTTTTTCCTCCAAACATAACAATGGTCATTATGGACAAACAGTTCTATTTTTCTTTCATCAGACCAGAGGACATTTCTCCAAAAAGTACGATCTTTGTGCCCATGTGCAGTTGCAAACCGTAGTCTGGCTTTTTTTATGGCGGTTTTGGAGCAGTGGATTCTTCCTTGCTGAGCGGCCTTTCAGGTTATGTCGATATAGGACTCGATTTACTGTGGATATACATTATTTTGTACCTGTTTCCTCCAGCATCTTCACAAGGTACTTTGCTGTTATTCTTGTGTTGATTTGCACTTTTTTAACTAAAGTACGTTCATCTCTAGGGGACAGAAAGCATCTCCTTCCTGAGCGGTATGACGGCAGCGTGGTCCCATGGTGTTTATACTTGTATACTTGTGTTATACTATTGTTTGTACAGATGAATGTGGTACCTTCAGGCGTTGGATTAGGTGGTACTTTCAGGCGTTGGATTAGGTGGTACTTTTAGGCGTTGGATTAGGTGTTATTTACAAGTATTGGATTAGGTGGTACTTTCAGGCGTTGGATTAAGTGGTATTTACAGGTGTTGGATTAGGTTGTACTTTCAGGCGTTGGATTAGGTGGTATTTACAGGTGTTGGATTAGGTGGTACTTTCAGGCGTTGGATTAAGTGGTATTTACAGGTGTTGGATTAGGTTGTACTTTCAGGCGTTGGATTAGGTGGTATTTACAGGTGTTGGATTAGGTGGTACTTTCAGGCGTTGGATTAGGTGGTATTTACAGGTGTTGGATTAGGTGGTACATTCAGGCGTTGGATTAGGTGGTACTTTCAGGCGTTGGATTAGGTGGTACTTTCAGGCGTTGGATTAGGTGGTACTTTCAGGCGTTGGATTAGGTGTTACTTACAAGTATTGGATTAGGTGGTACATTCAGGCGTTGGATTAGGTGGTACTTTCAGGCGTTGGATTAGGTGGTACATTCAGGCGTTGGATTAGGTGGTACTTTCAGGTGTTGGATTAGGTTGTACTTTCAGGCGTTGGATTAGGTGGTACTTTCAGGTGTTGGATTAGGTGGTACTTTCAGGCGTTGGATTAGGTGGTACTTTCAGGCGTTGGATTAGGTGTTACTTACAAGTATTGGATTAGGTGGTACTTTCAGGCGTTGGATTAAGTGGTATTTACAGGTGTTGGATTAGGTTGTACTTTCAGGCGTTGGATTAGGTGGTATTTACAGGTGTTGGATTAGGTTGTATTTCAGGCGTTGGATTAGGTGGTATTTACAGGTGTTGGATTAGGTGGTACTTTCAGGCGTTGGATTAGGTGGTACTTTCAGGTGTTGGATTAGGTGGTACTTTCAGGTGTTGGATTAGGTGGCGACAGAGATGGCCGCCTCGCTTCGCGTTCCTAGGAAACTATGCAGTTTTTTGTTTTTTTACGTGTTATTTCTTACATTAGTACCCCAGGTCATCTTAGGTTTCATTACATACAGTCGAGAAGAACTACTGAATATAAGATCAGCGTCAACTCACCATCAGTACGACCAAGAATATGTTTTTCGCGACGCGGACCCTGTGTTCTGCCTTACAAACAGGACAACGGAGTGGATCCTATGCAGCGACCCAAAAAAACGACTCCGAAAGAGAGGGAAACGAGGCGGTCTTCTGGTCAGACTCCGGAGACGGGCACAGCGCACACCACTCCCTAGCATTCTTCTTGCCAATGTCCAGTCTCTTGACAACAAGGTTGATGAAATCCGAGCAAGGGTAGCATTCCAGAGGGAAATCAGAGACTGTAACGTCCTTTGCTTCACTGAAACATGGCTCACTGGAGAGACTCTATCCGAAGCGGTGCAGCCTACGGGTTTCTCCATTCATCGCGCTGATAGAAACAAACATCTTTCTAGTAAGAAGAGGGGCGGGGGCGTATGCCTCATGGCCAACGTGACATGGTGTGATGAAAGAAACATACAGGAACTCAAATCCTTCTGTTCACCTGATTTAGAATTCCTCACAATCAAATGTAGACCGCATTATCTACCAAGAGAATTCTCTTCGATTATAATCACAGCCGTATATACCCCCCCCCAAGCAGACACATCGATGGCTCTGAACAAACTTTATTTAACTCTCTGCAAACTGGAAACGATTTATCCGGAGGCTGCATTCATTATAGCTGGGGATTTTAACAAGGCTAATCTGAAAACAAGACTCCCCAAATTTTATCAGCATATTGATTGCGCAACCAGGGGAGGAAAGACCTTGGATCATTGTTACTCTAACTTCCGCGACGCATATAAGGCCCTGCCCCGCCCCCTTTCGGAAAAGCTGACCACGACTCCATTTTGTTGATCCCTGCCTACAGACAGAAACTAAAACAAGAGGCTCCCACGCTGAGGTCTGTCCAACGCTGGTCTGACCAAGCTGACTCCACACTCCAAGACTGCTTCCATCACGTGGACTGGGAGATGTTTCGTATTGCGTCAGATAACAACATTGACGAATACGCTGATTCGGTGTGCGAGTTCATTAGAACGTGCGTTGAAGATGTCGTTCCCATAGCAACGATTAAAACATTCCCTAACCAGAAACCGTGGATTGATGGCAGCATTCGTGTGAAACTGAAAGCGCGAACCACTGCTTTTAATCAGGGCAAGGTGTCTGGTAACATGACCGAATACAAACAGTGCAGCTATTCCCTCCGCAAGGCTATCAAACAAGCTAAGCGCCAGTACAGAGACAAAGTAGAATCTCAATTCAACGGCTCAGACACAAGAGGCATGTGGCAGGGTCTACAGTCAATCACGGACTACAGGAAGAAATCCAGCCCAGTCACGGACCAGGATGTCTTGCTCCCAGGCAGACTAAATAACTTTTTTGCCCGCTTTGAGGACAATACAGTGCCACTGACACGGCCTGCAACGAAAACATGCGGTCTCTCCTTCACTGCAGCCGAGGTGAGTAAGACATTTAAACGTGTTAACCCTCGCAAGGCTGCAGGCCCAGACGGCATCCCCAGCCGCGCCCTCAGAGCATGCGCAGACCAGCTGGCCGGTGTGTTTACGGACATATTCAATCAATCCCTATACCAGTCTGCTGTTCCCACATGCTTCAAGAGGGCCACCATTGTTCCTGTTCCCAAGAAAGCTAAGGTAACTGAGCTAAACGACTACCGCCCCGTAGCACTCACATCCGTCATCATGAAGTGCTTTGAGAGACTAGTCAAGGACCATATCACCTCCACCCTACCTGACACCCTAGACCCACTCCAATTTGCTTACCGCCCAAATAGGTCCACAGACGATGCAATCTCAACCACACTGCACACTGCCCTAACCCATCTGGACAAGAGGAATACCTATGTGAGAATGCTGTTCATCGACTACAGCTCGGCATTCAACACCATAGTACCCTCCAAGCTCGTCATCAAGCTCGAGACCCTGGGTCTCGACCCCGCCCTGTGCAACTGGGTACTGGACTTCCTGACGGGCCGCCCCCAGGTGGTGAGGGTAGGCAACAACATCTCCTCCCCGCTGATCCTCAACACTGGGGCCCCACAAGGGTGCGTTCTGAGCCCTCTCCTGTACTCCCTGTTCACCCACGACTGCGTGGCCACGCACGCCTCCAACTCAATCATCAAGTTTGCGGACGACACAACAGTGGTAGGCTTGATTACCAACAACGATGAGACGGCCTACAGGGAGGAGGTGAGGGCCCTCGGAGTGTGGTGTCAGGAAAATAACCTCACACTCAACGTCAACAAAACTAAGGAGATGATTGTGGACTTCAGGAAACAGCAGAGGGAACACCCCCCTATCCACATCGATGGAACAGTAGTGGAGAGGGTAGCAAGTTTTAAGTTCCTCGGCATACACATCACAGACAAACTGAATTGGTCCACTCACACAGACAGCATCGTGAAGAAGGCGCAGCAGCGCCTCTTCAACCTCAGGAGGCTGAAGAAATTCGGCTTGTCACCAAAAGCACTCACAAACTTCTACAGATGCACAATCGAGAGCATCCTGGCGGGCTGTATCACCGCCTGGTATGGCAACTGCACCGCCCTCAACCGTAAGGCTCTCCAGAGGGTAGTGAGGTCTGCACAACGCATCACCGGGGGCAAACTACCTGCCCTCCAGGACACCTACACCACCCGATGTCACAGGAAGGCCATAAAGATCATCAAGGACATCAACCACCCGAGCCACTGCCTGTTCACCCCGCTATCATCCAGAAGGCGAGGTCAGTACAGGTGCATCAAAGCTGGGACCGAGAGACTGAAAAACAGCTTCTATCTCAAGGCCATCAGACTGTTAAACAGCCACCACTAACACTGAGTGGCTGCTGCCAACACACTGACACTGACTCAACTCCAGCCACTTTAATAATGGGAATTGATGGGAAATTATGTAAATATATCACTAGCCACTTTAAACAATGCTACCTTATATAATGTTACTTACCCTACATTATTCATCTCATATGCATACGTATATACTGTACTCTATATCATCGACTGTATCCTTATGTAATACATGTATCACTAGCCACTTTAAACTATGCCACTTTGTTTACATACTCATCTCATTTGTACATACTGTACTCGATACCATCTACTGTATCTTGCCTATGCTGCTCTGTACCATCACTCATTCATATATCCTTATGTACATATTCTTTATCCCCTTACACTGTGTACAAGACAGTAGTTTTGGAATTGTTAGTTAGATTACTTGTTATTACTGCATTGTCGGAACTAGAAGCACAAGCATTTCGCTACACTCGCATTAACATCTGCTAACCATGTGTATGTGACAAATAAAATTTGATTTTATTTGATTTTATTACTTTCAGGTGTTGGATTAGGTGGTACTTTCAGGTGTTGGATTAGGTGGTACATTCAGGCGTTGGATTAGGTGGTACTTTCAGGTGTTGGATTAGGTGGTACTTTCAGGTGTTGGATTAGGTGGTACTTTCAGGTGTTGGATTAGGTGGTACTTTCAGGTGTTGGATTAGGTGGTACTTTCAGGTGTTGGATTAGGTGGTACATTCAGGCGTTGGATTAGGTGGTACATTCAGGCGTTGGATTAGGTGGTACTTTCAGGTGTTGGATTAGGTGGTACTTTCAGGCGTTGGAAATTGTAGACCTTGTGGAGGTCTACAATTATTTTTCTGAGGTCTTGGCTGATTTCTTTTGATTTTCGCATGAAGTCAAGCAAAGAAGCACTGAGTTTGAAGGTAGGCCTTGAAATACAACCACAGGTACACCTCCAATTTACTCAAATTTTGTTAAAACTTCTTGACCATACTTGAGACGCAGACGTCTCAAGTATGCACCTGGAAATGCAAATGCGCTACGCTAAATGCTAAATGTACTCGTTACAACTCAAACCTTGATCAAAATTCACAAGCAGGGTATTGAATTAAAGCTACACTCGTTGTGAACCTAGCCAGCAAGTCAGATTTTTAAAATGCTTTTCGGCGAAAGCATGAGAAGCTATTATCTGATAGCATGCACCCCCCAAAATACCAGCACGACACGTAAACAACAGATTTTGCGGTAGCCGGCGCTACCCAAAACGCAGAAATAAAATATAAAACATTCATTACCTTTGACGAGCTTCTTTCTTGGCACTCCTATATGCCCCATAAACATCACTATTGGGTCTTTTTTTCGTTTAAATCGGTCCATATATACCCAAAATAGCTTTGTATGGAAGCTGTGTCATTCAGAAAAAAACATTGTTTTTAAACGCTGCGTAATTTTTTAAAATTAAAAAAGTCGACGATAAACTTTCACAAAACACTTCGAAATCCTTTTGTAATCCAACTTTAGGTATTAGTAAACGTTTATAATCTATCAAAATGATTACAGGGCAATGTATTTTCAATAGGTCTTCGCTTGCAAATCAATGGCTGCTAATGTCTTCATCAACAACATCCGGGTGAAGACTGGGAAAATGGATGCCAGATAGATGGATTTTCCAACAATTAATTCAATTGAAAATGAAGACAATGGCGACATCGTGTGGAATTTGTATGAATTGCAGGCAGGTCGATATTAAATTCTGTTCTCTTTTAACAACTCGTGGAAGTGACTTATGGAAATTATTTTTAGCTTTCAGAGAGCAGTTTTTCTTGCGTTTTTCAATGAAACACACGATCTGTTATAGTCACAGCCGTGATTTAACCAGTTTTATAAACTTCAGAGTGTTTTCTATCCACACATACTAATCATATGCATATACTATATTCCTGGCATGAGTAGCAGGACGCTGAAAAGTTGCGCGATTTTTAACAGAATGTTCGAAAAAGGAGGGGGTAGAAGTAAGAGGTTATTAATTAGCCTATCAGAAGCTTCTAAAGCCATGACATAATTTTCTGGAATTTTCCAAGCTGTTTAAAGGCACAGTCAACTTAGTGTATTTAAACTTCTGACTCACTGGAATTGTGATACAGTGAATTATAAGTGAAATAATCTGTCTTTAAACAATTGTTGAAAAAATTACTTGTGTCGTTCACAAAGTAAATGTCCTAACCGACTTTCCAAAAGTATAGTTTGTTAACAAAAAGTATGTGGAGTGTTGAAAAATGAGTTTTAATGCTCCATTACGTTTTGTCAGCCGGTTATTGTCATGCAAAAGACTGCCGGTTTCATGGTAATTGACCTTTAATTAATATAAACATGTTTACTATCTCCAGGGCTCCACACACACAAGCTGCATAGAAGCCACCTTTGCAACATATATGTGGTATTGTATAAGGTACAATCATCATTTTAATTCAGCTTTTATTTCTGGCTTGGGCTCATAAGATTATGCATATGCACAGACTCTAATATGGGTGTGGGTGTTTTGAATGAATCATGAAAGTGCTTTCCAGTTTGTGGTGTTAGGCTTTGAAACAACATCTACAATGACCATGTTTTACACTCAGTTTCAACCTGCTGTTGAACTGCTTTCTTCAAGATGATGATGACAGTGAGGTGAGTTTTAAAAGCATGATACTGTTTTGATAATCAGTGTTTGATGTCATTTTTTATTGTATTTGCATTGATGTCAGAGTGGTAAGAGGAACAACAGAGCCCTGAGTACCAGACCATTAGGACCTGATGGATGGACAATAGAGTGCTGAGTACCAGGCCATTAGGACCTGATGGAGAAACAATAGAGCCTTGAGTACCAGGTCATTAGGACCTCATGGTAGTTAGCAAGTTGGGTACCACCAAACCATCAGCAGACTGCATAAGAGGAGATTACCGTGACTCAACGGTTGCATGGAATTTTACTGTGGTCATGACTCATGACTGCCGGTGTGGCGGTAATACGAACAGCCCTTTGCTGGGGTCACAGTGAAATGGGTCCCCCTGAGTGGAGTTAGGGTTGTATTCTTCCTGTAGGAATGGAAATTAGAACAGAATAGTGTCTGACCAGCTGATTTTTGGTACTGAGGTTGAGCTGATGTTTGGTACTGAGGTTGAATTATTGGTTGGTGAGCAGACCCCAGACCTCACAACCATAAAGGGCATTCCTTTTGATGGCATAGAAGGCCCTTCTGTCCTTGTCTCTCAGCTCATCTCTCTCTCTCTCTCTCTTTCTCTCTGTCTCTGTTACATCAGTCTTTGTCATGCTGATATGAACCAAAGCAAGCAGAACCAACATAGAGAAGATGAGAAACAGTCAAGGCCCCTGAAAGGAGGGAGTGAAAAGAGGAGGGGAGAGAGCAGGAGGGGGGATAGCAGAACAGAGGAGAGCAGGACAGGGGAGAGCAGGACGGGGGAGAGCATAATGAAGGTTAATTTGGCTCATTGTCTCTTTTTAACAGACTTTTTGTTCTCTGATGAGTTGCTTTTCAACGTTAGTTCAGTCTGCCTCAGCTCCTGTATAAGGCTGTGTGTCTTTTACTTTGTGTTAATGTGTTCTGTTAGTGTGTGTTAGAGAGGCAGAACAGAGACACTATATTAATGACACCCTGAGCCCTACACTCGTACAAAACACTCACTTACACACACACTACAAGCAGAATATCTGGAGGTTCTGTGTCACTCACTCCCACCAGCTGCTTATGGGCTTGTGTTAAGCAGTTGTAATTACAGATTTAGACTCCTGTTTCCCCCCCGCACACACACACACACACACACACACACACACACACACACACACACACACACACACACACACACACACACACACACACACACACACACACACACACACACACACACACACACACACACACACACGCACACACACACACACGCACGCACGCACGCACACACACACACACACACATTGGCTCTAGTTTAGTCACACTCTCTCTTTCTCAATCTCAAATCAATTTCAATTGAACTTCTTATGGCTTAGATCCTGCTCCCGGGATCGATATGACAACAGCCAGTGAAAGTGCAGGGTCCAAATTCAAAGAACAGAAATCTCATAATTAAAATTCCTCAAACATAGAAGTATTTTACACCATTTTAAAGATAAACTTGTTGTTAATCCCAGCACAGTGTCCAATTTCAAAAAGGCTTTACGACGAAAGCACACCAAACGATTATGTTAGAGGAGTGCCTAGTCACAGAAAAACATAGACATTTTTCCAGCCAAAGAGAGGAGTCACAAAAAGCAGAAATAGAGATACAATGAATCACTAACCTTTGATATTCTTCATCAGATGACACTCATAGGACTTCATGTTACACAATACATGTATGTTTTGTTCAAAAATCTCAGTTTACATTGGTGCGTTATGTTCAGTAGTTCCAAAACATCCGGTGATTTTGCAGAGAGCCACATCAATTTACAGAAATACTCATAATAAACATTACTAAAAGATACAAGCGTTATAGATGGAATTTTAGATCCACTTCTCCTTAATGCAACCGCTGTGTCAGATTTCAAAAAACTTTACGGAAAAAGCAAACCATGCAATAATCTGAGTACAGTGCTCAGACACCAAAACAAGCCATACAGATACCCGCCATGTTGTGGAGTCAACAGAAGTCAGAAATACCATTATAAATATTCACTTACCTTTGATGACCTTCATCAGAATGCAATCCCAGGAATCCCATTTCCACAATAAATGTTTGTTTTGTTCGATGAAGTCCATCATTTATGTCCAAATACCTCCTTGTTGTTCGCACATTTAGTTCACAAATCTTTATTCATGAGGCACGATCACTTGGTCCAGACGAAAAATAAAAAAGTTCCGTTACCGTCCGTAGAAACATGTCAAATGATGTATAGAATCAATCTTTAGGATGTTTTTAACATAAATCTTTAATAATGTTCCAACCGGAGAATTCCTTTGTCTTTAGAAATGAAAAGGAACGCAGCTACCTCTCACGGGAGCGCGCGTGATCAGCTCATGGCAGACACCTGATTGAAAGAGCTCTCATTCCCTCCTCCTTCATAGTAGAAGCCTGAAACAAGGTTCTAAAGACTGTTGACATCTAGTGGAAGCCTTAGGAAGTGCAATATGACCCCATAGACACTGTATATTTGATAGGCAATGAGTAGAAAACTACAAACCTCAGGTTTCACACTTCCTGTTTGGAATTTTCTCAGGTTTTTGCCTGCCATATGAGTTTTGTTATACTTACATACATCAGTTTTAGAAAGTGTTGTCTATCCAAATACTAATAATATGCATATCTTAGCTTCTGGGCCTGAGTAGCAGGCAGTTTACTCTGGGCACCTTATTCATCCAAGCTACTCAATACTGCCCCCAAGCCATAATACGTTTTTAAGGGGCTTCATTGGCATGGGAAACACATGTTGACATTGCCAAAGCAAGTGAAATAGATAGTAAATGAAAGTGAAACAAACAATAAAAAATTTAGAGTAAACATTACACTCACAAAAGTTCCAAAATAATAAAGACATTTCAAATGTCATATTATGTCTATATACAGTGTTGTAATGCTGTGCAAATAGGGAAATAGATAAACATAAATATTGGTTATACTTACAATTTGTTCTTCACTGGTTGCCCTTTTCTTGTGGCAACAGGTCACAAGTCTTGCTGCTGTGATGGCACACAGTGGTTTTTCAACCAGTAGATATGGGAGTTATCAAAATTTGATTTGTTTTTGAATTCTTTGTGGGTCTGTGTAATCTGAGGGAAATATGTCTCTCTAATATGGTCATACATTGGGCAGGAGGTTAGGAAGTGCAGCTCAGTTTCTACCTCATTTTGTGGGCAGTGGGCACATAGCATGTCTTCTCTTGAGAGACAGGTCTGCCTACGGCGGCCTTTCTCAATAGCAAGTCTATGCTCACTAAGTCTGTACATAGTCAAATAATTCCTTTATTTTGGGTCAGTCACCGTGGTCAGGTATTCTGCCACTGTGTACTCTCTGTTTAGGGCCAAATAGCATTCTAGTTTGCTCTGTTTTTTTGTTAATTCTTTCCAATGTGTCAAGTAATTATATTTTTGTTTTCTCATGATTTGGTTGGGTTTAATTGTGTTGCTGTCCTGGGGCTCTGTGGGGTCAGTTTGTGTTTGTGAACAGAGCCCCAGGACAAGCTTGCTTAGGGTACTCTTCTCCAGGTTCATCTCTCTGCAGGTGATGGCTTTTTAATGAAATCGCTTCCTTTTAGGTGGTTGTGGAATTTAACAGCTCTTTTCTGGATTTTGATAATTAGCGGGTATCGGCCTAATTCTGCTCTGATGGAATTTGTATTCGTGGTCCAGGTAAATTGGCCTTTATTGGAACACCCTCATTTATTGTCAGGGCCCAGGTCTGACAGAACTGTGAGGAAGATCGAGATGCTGCTGTAAGGCCTCCTCGGCTGGCGACAGAAGCACACAGTAGACATTTGACTTTGGACTCTAGTATGGTGAGGCCGGGTGCTGCAGATTGTTCTAGAGCCCTCACCAATTTGTTGATACAGTGCCTTGCGAAAGTATTCGGCCCCCTTGAACTTTGCGACCTTTTGCCACATTTCAGGCTTCAAACATAAAGATATAAAACTGTATTTTTTTGTGAAGAATCAACAACAAGTGGGACACAATCATGAAGTGGAACGACATTTATTGGATATTTCAAACTTTTTTAACAAATCAAAAACTGAAAAATTGGGCGTGCAAAATTATTCAGCCCCTTTACTTTCAGTGCAGCAAACTCTCTCCAGAAGTTCAGTGAGGATCTCTGAATGATCCAATGTTGACCTAAATGACTAATGATGATAAATACAATCCACCTGTGTGTAATCAAGTCTCTATTGAATACTTTCGCAAGGCACTGTATATATGTTGAAGAGGGTGGGGCTTAAGCCTCATCCCTGTCTCACCCCCGGTGTGTGTGGGATTTTGCCAATTTTAACCTCACACTTGTTGTTTGTGTACATTAATTTTATAATGTCATGTGTTTTTCCCCAACACCAATTTCCATCAATTGGTATTTCAGACCCTCCTGGCAAATTGAGTCAAAAGTTGTTGTTTTTAATTAACAAAGCATGAGAAGACTTTGCCTTTGTTTTTATTTGTTTGTTTGTCATGTAGGGTGTGCAGGGTGAATACCTGGTCTGTCAAATGGTAATTTGGTAAAAAGCCCATTTGATATTTGCTCAGTACTTTGTTTTCGCTGAGAAAATATACGAGTCTGCTGTTAATGATAATGCAGAGGATTTTCCCAAGGTTGCTGTGGAAGCATATCCCACGGTAGTTATTGGGGTAAAATCTGTCTCCACTTTTGTAGATTGGGGTGATCAGTCTTTTGTTCCAAATATTGGGGAAGATGCCAGAGCTGTGGATGATGTTAAAGAGTTTAAGTATAGCCAATTGGAATTTGTGGTTTGTATATTTTATAATTTAATTTAGGATACCATCAACACCAAAGGCCTTTTTGGGTTGGAGGGTTTGTATTTTGTTCTGTAGTTCATTCAAGGTATTCGGAGAATCCAGTGTGTTCTGGTAGTCTTCAATAAAGTTTATTCTAAAAATTGTATTTGATCATGTATATGTTTTGGCTTTTTCTTCTTTGTTACAGAGACAAAAAGATTGGAGAAGTGGTTTATCCATGAATCTCCGTTTTGGATAGATCATTCTTTGTGTTGTTTTTTGTTTAGAGTGTTCCAATTTTCTCAGAAGTGGGTTAGATTCTATGGATTCTCCAATTATATTGAGCTGAATTCTGATGTGCTGTTCCTTCTTTTTCCGTAGTCTATTTCTATATTGTTTTCGTGATTCACCATAGTGAAGGCTCAGGTTTTCTGGGTCTCTACGTTTTTGGTTGAATAGGTTTCTCAATTTCGTTCTTAGGTTTTTGCATTTGTCATCAAACCATTTGTCATTGCTGTTAATTTTCTTAGGTTGTTTGCCTGACATTAAACAATTTGATAGGGAAAGCTGAGAGATCAAATATACTGTTTAGGTTTTCTAAGGCCAAGTTTACACCTTCACTATTACAGTGACACATTTTGTCCAGGAAATTGTCTAGACGGGATTGAAATTATTTTTGCCTAATTGTTTTTGGGTATATTTCCACACTATTTTCCTTCCATCTATAGTATTTCTTGATAGTATTCCGTTTCTTTGGCTTTGATGCCTCGTGATTGAGCATAGCTCTCTCTAGTGGAGTGTGATTTTGCTGGGATCTGATAGGGGACTGACTGTGAATGAGATGAGCGATATGTGTACCTACTAGAGGTCGACCGATTATGATTTTTCAACGCCGATACCGATACCGATTATTGGAGGACCAAAGAAGCCGATACCGATTAATTGACCGATTAAAAAAAAAAAAATGTTTTTATTTTTAGGTATTTGTAATAATGACAATTACAACAATACTGAATTAACAATAATACATCAAAATCAATTTAGACTCAAGTAGATAATGAAACATGTTCAAGTGTTGGAGAAGAACGTAAAAGTGCAATATGTGCTATGTAAGAAAGCTAACGTTTCAGTTCCTTGCTCAGAACATGAGAACATTTGAAAGCTGGTGGTTCCTTTTAACATGAGTCTTCAATATTCCCAGGTAAGAAGTTTTAGGTTGTAGTTATAATAGGACTATTTCCCTCTATACCATTTGTATTGCATTAACCTTTGACGATTGGATGTTCTTCTAGGCACTTTAGTATTGCCAGTGTAACAGTATAGCTTCCGTCCCTCTCCTCGCTCCTCCCTGGGCTCGAACCAGCAACACAACGACAACAGCCACCACATCAAAGCAGCGTTACCCATGCAGAGCAAGGGAAACAACCACCCCAAGGCTCAGAGCGAGTGAAGTTTGAAATGCTATTAGCGCGCGCTAACTAGCCAGCCATTTCACTTCGGTCACACCAGCCTCATCTCGGGAGTTGATAGGTTTGAAGTCATAAACAGAGCAATGCTTGACGCACAACGAAGAGCTGCTGGCAAAACGCACAAAAGTGCTGTTTGAATGAATGTTTACGCGCATGCTTCTGCCTACCACCGCTCAGTCAGATACTTGTATGCTCAGTCAGATTATATGCAACACAGATATACGCTAGATAATATCTAGTAATATCATCAACCATGTGTAGTCAACTAGTGATTATGATTAATTGTTTATTATAAGATCAATTTAATGCTAGCTAGCAACTTACCTTGGCTTACTGCATTTGCGTAACAGGCAGTCTCCTTGTGGAGTGCAATGAGAGAGAGGCAGGTCGTTATTGCGTTGGACTAGTTAACTATAAGGTTGCAAGATTGGATCCCCCGATCTGACAAGGTGAAAATCTGTCTTTCTGCTCCTGAACGAGGCAGTTAACCCATCGTTCCTAGGCCGTCATTGAAAATAAGAGTGTGTTCTTAACTGGCTTGCCTAGTTAAATAAAGATTAAATAAAGGAGTAAATCAGCCCTAATTAATCGGCCATTCCGATTAATCGGTCAACCTCTAGTACCTACCATAGGATTTCCCTCAAAACTTACCATTGACTAGGAACATGCTCAGCGTCCAACAGAGCTGCAGGAGTTGTGACCCATTTTTGCTGGTCATGTTGTCGTGGTTGTGTCTAGGGGGGCATATGGGGGAGGGAATGCAGTCACCTCCAGGTACACTGCCGTTCAAAAGTTTGGGGTCACCAGTCTCAACATCAACAGTGAAGAGGTGACTCTGGGATACTGGCATTCTAGGCATAGTTGCAAACAAAAATACATATATCAGGCTGGCCAATAAAAATAAAATATTTAGATGGGAAAAACACAGACACTGGACAGAGGAACTCTGCCTAGAAGGCCAGCATCCCGGAGTCGCCTCCTCACTGTTGATGTTGAGACTTGTCTTTAGCGGGTACTATTTAATGAAGCTGCCAGTTGAGGACTTGTGAGACGTCTTTTTCACAAACTAAGCACTTTAATTTACTTGTCTTCTTGCTCAGTTGTGCACCGGGGCCTCCCACTCCTCTTTATTTTCTGGTTAGAGACAGTTTGCGCTGTCTGTGAAGGCATTAGTACACAGCGTTGTATGAGGTCTTCAGTTTCAGTGAAATTTCTGGGCATGGAATAGCCTTCATTTCTCAGAACAAGAATGGACTGACGAGTTTCAGAAGAAAGTCTTTGTTTCTGGCCATTTTGAGCCTGTAATTGAGCCTGCCATTTTGAGCCTCTAGACACTCAACTAGTATATAGAAGGCCAGTTGTATTGCTTCTTTAAACAGACAACAGTTTTCAGCTGTGCTAACATAATAGCAAAAAAGTTTTGTAATGATAAATTAGTCTTTTAAAATTATAAACTTGGATTAGCTATCACAACGTGCCATTGGAACACAGGAGCGATGGTTGCTGATAATGGGCCTCTGTACGCCTATATAGACATTCCATAAAAAATCTGCTGTTTCCAGCTACAATAGTCATTTACAACATTAACAATGTCTACAATGTATTTCTGATCAATTTGATGTTATTTTAATGGACAAAAACAAGGACATTTCTAAGTGACCCCAAACTTTTGAACGGTAGTGTAGGTGTTTGTCTCCCTGTGTGCTGATGGTGTTGGGTTCTTGTCCTGTTCTGGCATTTAGGTTGCCACAGACCAGTACATGTCCCTGAGCCTGGAAAATGTGAGCCTGAGCCTGGAAATCTCCCCCTCTAGGATGGAGAAGCTGCCATCGTTAAAGTTTGGGGATTCGATTGGGTAGCACACAAGATTTTTCTCTGTTGAAATAATTTCCTTATTAATTTCTAGGCAGATGTAAAATGTTCCTGTTTTGACTAATTTAACAGAGTGGGTTAGGTCTGCTCTATAGCAAATTAGCATACCCCCTGAGTATCTTCCCTGTTTCACACCTGGTAGTTTGGTGGATGGGACTACCAGCTCTCTGTAACCTAAAGGGCAACCAGTGGGTCCGTCTCCTTTATACCATGTCTCTTGTAGGATGACAATGTCTTTCTTTCCAATTTCTTTGATGAAGTCTGGGTTCCTGTTCTTTAGGCCAAAGGCAGACGACCTCAGATCTTGTATATTCCAAGATGAGCAAGTACAAGCTTTGTGTTTCATAGTGTCTAGTGTAGTTTTTGTGTGGTTCAGGCCCGGACTATTACAGTAGGTGTGAGCAGAGCATGTTGAGCATCTGATTACATACCTCTTAGGTCTCAGGGTGGGGCTTGGGTGGGTGTAACAGTGGGGGTTGGGCCTGTTGCTCTGCTCACGGCCTGGGCATATGTCATGTTGAGGTCCTTGCCACAGGGGCATGGGGTGAGCAGAAGGGGCATAGATCTGATATGGGGGGGCCTATATAGGGTGTGGCCAGGGTTTGCTTGGGTCTTAGTTGGTTGTGGTGTGGCTGGTGATGCTGTGCTCTGGGTGTAGGTCCTCTTGGCATGTGTTCTCTCGGTGCAGGTCCTTCAGGAGGGGGTCTTACAGGTCTGGGAGGGTGTCTCGATGGTCTGGGTGGGGTGTCATTTGCTCTGTTGCTCCTGTGTGAGGTGCTGGGGCTACGGTTGAGGGTAACGTCCTTCACTGTTCTGGCAAAAGTTGGGATTGCTGCCTTGTAGAGATGGACCTGGTCATAAAGGCTGTCCAAGGTGGAGTGGAGGGCCAGGTAGACATTAGGTTTTGAGTAACAGTCTCGCAAAATGCTTGCATTCACCCGCTGTATGGTGGCAGGGTGGAAGTGCGAGCGTGCGTGCGTGTGTGTGCGTGCGTAACCATCTGTCTGCTTGATCAGCCCAGATTGGTAGAGGGTTGTGGGCTTGTGGCACTGGCAGTACAGCATGGAGCCTCCTTCTCTCACCATGGTGCCATCACAAACTCACTCACTTACTCACTCTCTCCTTCCTTCACGCTCTGACTCTCTCTCTCTCTGACTCTCTCTCTCTGTCTCTCCCTGACTCTCTCTCTCTCTCTCTCTCACACACACACACACACATTCTGTCTCTTTATCTCTGTCCTTCCCTCCCTTCTCTCTCTTTCTTTCACTCTTTTCTCTCTTTGACTCCCGTCTTTGTTTCTCCTTCTCCTTATCTCCTGCTGTCTACCCCCCAGATAAATAGTTAGTGTTTATTTATGAATGCAGTAGAAAAGCTAGGAAGTAACTCCTTATGTTATCTCTCTGTGATCACATGTGTACGGTATATGTCTCCTAATATCTTTCATCCAGTATTCGTTTTTATTCTTCATTTCTATAGTTTCTGTCCATAAATTGTGCCAACTGATGAGGTCTAAGAATAACCAGTATGAGGCTAATGGTGAGCACTGTTGTCCGTCCGTCGCAGTCCACACCTCTGTTCTTATGCCCTCGTAGACCCTGGCTTAGGTCAGCTGTTGGGCTACATGTTGCCAGGTCTTAGCCACAACTCCCTGTGATCATTATGGGATGATTTATGCCACCGGCTGTCATGGAAACTGGATAGGTAGTGAGGGGATGTGTGATGAGGGTTTGCCAGAGGAAAAATTGACAGATTGGCTGCCATTGTAACTCCAAAGATGTTCACTTAAAAGAGTTCCTCCCGTTGTGACATTCATGTAAAGTAGTTCCCCCCTGTTGAGATGTTTACCTCCCACGGAGGTACATTTTGCATGATTGATTGATTATGACTGCAGTTTTTGGAGGATATGAGAAAAGTGTTCAGAAGTATGATACTGTCTCATGTGTCATGACTTTCCTGATCAGGGCAGGTTACAGGAGACCACAACCCTACAGATTATCTCTCAACCCCAACAGAGGAGGAGAGCTAGGGGTCTGAAGATGTGGTGGTTTTATGACCCCTCACGCCCATGGTAAATCTTAGGCCAACATTCCTTTTGACAACATTCCTTTGTCCTCTCACTATGGAGAACCAGCCTCAGTTAATAGATTACGTTATTACGAAAACATTGTAACTTTAAGAGTTTTCCCAGTATATGTTTGATGTTTATGCATTGTACGTTGTGTGGAAAATGTCCAAATCAAAGAGAATGTTTTGGTAAAGATGAAATGTGAAGTTAGTTGTCTAAAATTGGATTTGAGTCAAGTCTAGACCTTGCCTCTTAACTTGGTATGCCCAAAGAATTGCCCTAAAGGCGGTTATGCCCACATCTGACCCGAGGGTATAAGACCTGTGAGATAAGAATGAACAGATAAGACTAAGTGACCCAAGCTGCAGCCAAGGTCTAAAAAGTAAACGAACCCAAAACTCAACCCAAGGTTGAAGAAAAATAAATATTTTTCTACCCATGCTACTGATGAGTAGCTGTGTCTAAGTGGGTGAATTCAAGTCGGACCACCTAACCTCCACTCTCCATCGAATCGTGTTATCTACACTGTTTCATTCCTATGCTGTGAGCTCTGAGCTACAGAGCTGTCTGTCCTCAGAATACCCCTCCCAGAGCAAGGGCTAGGAATCAGACCAAAAGTACACTGACATCTTGAGGACAACCAGAGAGATGCGCCGGAGAAGTGCATCATTGAGAAGCCTAAACGACCCACGCAGAGCTTCCCATCTGAGACCTCCCACACGTAATTACATCATTATATTCTGACCCATAAGAGCGGCAGTTTGGGGCAAGGCTAGGGTTTGTAACGCTCCGGGTGTCGTGGGTGTGGAGTCAGACGCAGGAAACAGAGAGTTCACTACTGTGCTATTTAATGCACTCACGAAACACTGGGTGCTCGAAAACAAATGCCCCAAACACGGGGGATGAAAACAGTACAGCAGAATACACGACCAGGAACAAACACGTTCGTCTACTTCATACACGAAGGTTACAATAATTAATCCCGCACAAAGAAACAGGCGGGCCGGCTGTCTAATAAAGCCCAACTAATTACTAACTAACAGGTGCTAACAATAAACATACAAGGAGGGGGAGGAGAAGAAAATCAGTGGCAGCTAATAGGCCGGCGACGACGACCGCCGAGCGCCACCCGAACGGGAAGGGGAGCCACGCTCGGTCGGACTCGTGACAGGGTTAAGATAAGCATAGCTGACAAATGCACCCAAATGTATATTTCTCTCGTGTACTTTCTCTTTTTCTCTCTCTTTTAAATCCCCATTTTGGGTGACACGCACCATCGTGTGTTGGCCCGTTATACTAAGTTCTAATCAATAGCCTCGACTGTGTATCTTTTATCATCATTTTACCTTTCTAGTAAATAAATACTCAACTAAGATTGGTGTGGTACGAACTCATTGGTGAGACCCGGGTCCGTGCAGATTCACGAGTTATGCAACGTTCAGAATGAGATTGTAGAGGAAACTGATTAATTAGCGACTGTTGTAAAATCAATATTCTTATATTCTTTGAGTTAATTTCGGAAATAGATACTCAATAAAACTAATTTTCCCATGGTGCCCCAGGTTAATGAGTTAATAATTGCTTGATTCATTTAATCACGCAATTAAAAACATGTAATCATTCAATGATCAACAGTCATCACATTAACTAGTACAACGTCATGACACATGGAAGGATGGATGGATGGATAAATGGTTGGACAAATTGATGGATAAATGGATGGACAAATGGACGGATGGACGGATGGATAAATGGATGGATGGCCACTCACTTTATACTGTCTGTCTCCCAGGTCTATCTAGGCTTGATCTGTCTGTGGCTTGGATCTACAGTATTTGGCCTCAGTGACTCTTTCTGGGTCTTTCTCTGGTCTAACCAGTCTGGGTCTGCTGTATCTCAAGCCTGTCCAGTCTACAGGTTTATTCTTAGATCAGATGGCTGGCTGGGTTACCACGCTAACTGGATTTCCTGTGCGGCTTGTCTAGAATCTCTGCCAAACACACACACTCATACCAAATAGATGGATTCATTTCATGTGTCTGACGTCAGAGAGCTGACAGCTGAGGAGAGACAGATAGAAAAAGAAGAGGAATCCCACCAGGAAAACCTGCTCCTTACTCTGTGTTTGGACTGGGAATCCCACCAGGAAAACCTGCTCCTTACTCTGTGTTTGGACTGGGAATCCCACCAGGAAAACCTGCTCCTTACTCTGTGTTTGGACTGGGCTTCCCACCAGGAAAACCTGCTCCTTACTCTGTGTTTGGACTGGGAATCTTAGCAAACGCTACCACTGATAGGTAGTGTACAAGGCATGGGTAGCAGATTATACAGGACTGATGGGTAGTGTACAAGGCATGGGTAGCAGATTATACAGGAGTGATGGGTAGTGTACAAGCACGGGTAGCAGATTATCCAGGACTGATGGGTAGTGTACAAGGCATGGGTAGCAGATTATACAGGATTGATAGGTAGTGTACAAGGCATGGGTAGCAGATTATACAGGACTGATAGGTAGTGTACAAGGCATGGGTAGCAGATTATACAGGACTGATGGGTAGTGTACAAGGCATGGGTAGCAGATTATCCAGGACTGATGGGTAGTGTTCAAGGCATGGGTAGCAGATTATCCAGGACTGATAGGTAGTGTACAAGGCATATGTAGCAGATTATCCAGGACTGATGGGTAGTGTTCAAGGCATGGGTAGCAGATTATACAGGACTGATGGGTAGTGTACAAGTCATGGGTAGCAGATTATACAGGAGTGATGGGTAGTGTACAAGGCATGGGTAGCAGATTATCCAGGACTGATGGGTAGTGTACAAGGCATGGGTAGCAGATTATACAGGAGTGATGGGTAGTGTACAAGGCATGGGTAGCAGATTATCCAGGACTGATGGGTAGTGTACAAGGCATGGGTAGCAGATTATACAGGAGTGATGGGTAGTGTACAAGGCATGGGTAGCAGATTATCCAGGACTGATGGGTAGTGTTCAAGGCATGGGTAGCAGATTATACAGGACTGATGGGTAGTGTACAAGGCATGGGTAGCAGATTATACAGGAGTGATGGGTAGTGTACAAGGCATGGGTAGCAGATTATCCAGGACTGATGGGTAGTGTACAAGGCATGGGTAGCAGATTATACAGGAGTGATGGGTAGTGTACAAGGCATGGGTAGCAGATTATACAGGAGTAATGGGTAGTGTACAAGGCATGGGTAGCAGATTATACAGAAGTGATGGGTAGTGTACAAGGCATGGGTAGCAGATTATACAGGAGTGATGGGTAGTGTACAAGGCATGGGTAGCAGATTATACAGGAGTGATGGGTAGTGTACAAGGCATGGGTAGCAGATTATCCAGGACTGATGGGTAGTGTACAAGGCATGGGTAGCAGATTATACAGGAGTGATGGGTAGTGTACAAGGCAGCCCATCACAATAAACCAGTTGTTCTTTCAATATACTATTAGCTCAGTTAACCTAGAACTAAAATCGTGCTTAATTTTGTCACCTGTGTGACCAACTTTTTGGTCTGTATGTGTTACAAATTCTGACAGTTTGCGTCGTCTCCATCCTCGCAAAAGGAAACTGTCAGCGAAAGCCCCATCCTCCTTCAGATCCATGTTGGCACACATGCGAAGCACGCGAAGCAGTTTAATAAGCCTAGGCGTCCCGCTAGCAGGACAACTTCCGGTGAAACTGGAGGGTACGCAATTCAAATAAATAATCATGAAGATTAAACATTTATGTACATATAAGTGTCTTATATCGGTTGAAAGCTTAACTTCTTGTTCATCTAACTGCACTGTCTGATTTACAGTAGCTATTACAGTGAAAACATGCCATGTGATTGTTTGAGGACGGCTCCCCACATCAATCATTTTTCCACTGGCACTGACACTTATATCCCAAAAAGTCAGTTTTGTTGGCGCCATCAATTTAAGTAATACACTCGTTCAACATGCAAAGAAAGTCCAAAAAGTCCAAAAATCGACCACTAAACTTTGTTTCAACAAGTCAAACTACATTTCTATTTGTTCCTCAGACACCCTAAAATGTAATCAAACTATAATATTTATTACAGAAAGAAGTATGTTCTTTGAGCAATTTGAGCCGGTGTTTCTTGTCTTCTTGGCACACGCAAACACGGATTTCCAAGCCGGTGTCCTTGTACTAAAACTGTTATTTCTTATTCGTTATTCAAGTTACAAGCCTGAAACCTTGAACATAGACTGCTGACAACCAGTGGAAGCCATAGGAATTGCATCCTGGGAGGTAGAATGTAATATGCCCTCATACTGGTCATTGGAAGAGCATGGTCTCTCTCAAAACTAAAATCTGGTTGGTTTTTCTTAGGATTTTCACCTACCATATCTATTGTGTTATACTCTCCTACATTATTTTAACATTTCTACAAACTTCAAACTGTTTTCTTTCCAATGGTACCAATTACATGCATATCCTGGCTTCAGGGCCTGAATAACAGGCAGTTTACTTTGGGCACGTCATTCAGACAGGAAGTGAAGAAAAAAGGGGCCTAGCCTGATGAAGTTTAGTGACAAAAACCCAAAGACCGGAATTACTTCAGCTGGTCTCTCGCATCGCATTCAATCTGGCAGATTATTTTGCCCACGGGAGATTATGTTCAATACAACACTTCCTTGTTTGATGATCTGCATGGCTGTTGCTGGCATGTGATTGGTGGCCCTGCAGACTTTGTTTATTTTCCATGGGCTATAATTTTCTGCTGCGTTAGTGGGCCGGGAGTAATGGCGTTAGGGTCAATGTCTGGGCCTGCTTCTGCTGCTGCTATGTGCGTGTGCTTGCACATGCCTGCGTGCATTTGAACCGATTTGTCGGTTTGCAGGAATTAATATGGAAATATTGAACTGGAGCGGTGTGTGAGTATGTGTGTGAGTAAAGGGGGTGGGTGAGAGGTGGCTGGGGTAAGAGACCAGGAAGGTGCCATTGGAATGAGGGTGGCAGAGTGCAACTGAGAGAAAAGGTTAGAATGTGTGGACTGGTGTGAAAGGATAGGCTCTCTGGATGTTTAGTGTGTTAGGTCAGGGAGGAGAAGTTTAGTGACTGGGAGATGTGTGTGGCTGAGGCAGAGGTTTAGTGACTGTGGGGTGTGTGTGGCTGAGGGAGAGGTTTAGTGACTAGGAGGTGTGTGTGGCTGAGTGAGAGGTTTAGTGACTAAGATGTGTGTGTGGCTGAGGGAGAGGTTTAGTGACTATGAGGTGTGTGTGGCTGTTGGGATCATGAGAGGAGTGGATTTAGAGTGTGTAGAATGGGGTTAGAGTGTGGGTGTGTATCCGGGGAGAACGGTTGAGGGGTTGGAGAGCAGAAGGAGGAATGAGAGAGGGAAAGGAGGGGCATTCATGAAGCAGCTGGCTCTCTCTCCCTCTGTTGTGGAATGTTAGAGATGGCAGGTGCACGGAATATAACCGCTCTGCTGCTCCCATCACTGGCAGGGCTCATCACGCACACACACACACACACACATACACGCACGCACGCACGCACACACGCACACACACACACACACACACACACAGACGCGCACACACACCATTTGTACACACAGTCACCCGCTCACCAGGTTGTTAATTTAATGGGGGAATTTAGCCTGAAACTTAACAGTGTTTCAGTGTGCAGCAGAGTATCAGCCGAGTTCCTCTCTTTTCTCTGGCTGCTTTAACATGATCCTTTAAACATTGAACAGAGCTTTGATCCTAATGGGGAGCCAGGGGGATTTTCACCTGAATAATAACAGCTGTTTGATATGTGTGTGTGACATGTCATGTCTCATATTAAACCATTATCAAATCAGGCCTTTGCTAAATTGTCCATGCTTCTTCCCTGGAATGATATGATGATACACTAAGGACCCCCACTGGTAGGGGCTGATTTAACTGTTTTCAAAGACAAAGAGTGAGGGAGGGGGTAATAGAGGGATGAAAGAAGAAAGGGAAGGTGTGAGAGGAGAAGAGGAAGTTGCACGAAGAGATGAAGATATTAAGGGGAGCATGGAAAAGAAAGAGTGAGTGATTGACAGAGAGAGGCATGAGGGATGGTTAAAAACGTATTGCCGATCAGTGGAACACTACCGTCCCACCTGGTCAACATCCAGTGAAATTGCAGAGCGCCAAACACAAATTAAATTACTATAAATATTCAACTTTCATGAAATCACAAGTGCAAAAATCAAAATAAAGCTTAACTTGTTGTTAATCCAGCCGCCATGTCAGATTTCAAAAAGGCTTTATGGTGAAAGCAAACCATGCGAATATCTGAGGACAGCGCCCAGCACACAAATGCATAACAAATCATTTTCAACCAGGGAGTTGTGACATGAAAGTCAGAAATAGAGATATAATATATGCCTTACCTATGAAGATGTTCTTCTGTTGGCACTCCAAAAGGTCCTAGTTACATTACAAATGGTCCTTTTGTTCGATTAGCTCCTTTTTTATATCCATAAAAAACTCAGTTAAGCTGGTGCGCTTCAGTCAATAATAATCAATAATAATCCACTCCTTCAAAATGCATACAAAATGAATCCCAAACATTACCAATAAACTTAACCAAACAAGTCAATCAACGTTTATATCAAACCTTAGGTACCCTAATACGCAAATAAACAATACAATTTAAGACGGAGAATCGTTATTGTCTTTACCGGAGAAAAAAACCAAAGAACACGCTCTCATTCTCGTGCTTAGAAACACTACAGCCAAAATGGGAGCCACCTAGAAAAACTACAATTTCTGGCTCATTTTTCCCGAAAAGCAGCCTGAAACTCTTTCTAAAGACTGTTGACATCTAGCCCTAGGAACTGCAATCGGGCACGATTTCGCCCTATTATAAAAGTGGCAGCCATTGAAATCAGTGGTAGGATGACATTTTTTTTGGGGGGGGGGGGGTGGTTTGTCCTCAGGGTTTCACCTGCCATTTCAGTTCTGTTATACTCACAGACATTATTGTAACAGTTTTGGAAACTTAAGAGTGTTTTTTTAATCCAAATCTACCAATTATATGCATATCCTAGCTTCTGGGCCTGAGTAGCGTGCAGTTTACTTTGGGAAAGCTTTTCATCCGGACGTCAAAATACCGCCCCCCAATCAAATGAAATCAAAATCAAATGTATTTATATAGCCCTTCGTACATCAGCTGATATCTCAAAGTGCTGTACAGAAACCCAGCCTAAAACCCCAAACAGCAAGCAATGCAGGTGTAGAAGCACGGTGGATAGGAAAAACTCCCTAGAAAGGCCAAAACCTAGGAAGAAACCTAGAGAGGAACCAGGCTATGAGGGGTGGCCAGTCCTCTTCTGGCTGTGCCGGGTGGAGATTATAACAGAACATGGCCAAGATGTTCAAATGTTCATAAATGACCAGCATGGTCAAATAATAATAAGCACAGTAGTTGTCGAGGGTGCAGCAAGTCAGCACCTCAGGAGTAAATGTCAGTTGGCTTTTCATAGCTGATCATTAAGAGTATCTCTACCACTCCTGCTGTCTCTAGAGAGTTGAAAACAGAAGGTCTGGGACAGGTAGTACGTCCGGTGAACAGGTCAGGATTACATAGCCGCAGGCAGAACAGTTGAAACTGGAGCAGCAGCATGGCCAGGTGGACTGGGGACAGCAAGGAGTCATCATGCCAGGTAGTCCTGAGGCATGGTCCTAGAATTCAGGTCCTACGAGAGAGAGAAAGAATTAGAGAGAGCATACTTTTGGAGAGATTGGAAACCCAAATTGGTCTACATGGACAAGTTCTGGCCTGGTTTAGATCTTATCTGTCGGAAAGATATCAGTTTGTCTCTGTGAATGGTTTGTCCTCTGACAAATCAACTGTAAATTTCTGTGTTCCTCAAGGTTCCGTTTTAGGACCACTATTGTTTTCACTATATATTTTACCTCTTGGGGATGTTATTCGAAAACATAATGTTAACTTTTACTGCTATGCGGATGACACACAGCTGTACATTTCAATGAAACATGGTGAAGCCCCAAAATTGCCCTTGCTAGAAAAATGTGTTTCAGACACAAGGAAGTGGATGGCTGCAAACTTTCTACTTTTAAACTCGGACAAAACAGAGATGCTTGTTCTAGTTCCCAAGAAACAAAGAGATCTTCTGTTGAATCTGACAATTAATCCATGCTTTTGTCACTTCTAGGTTAGACTACGCACCCCTCCTAGGGACGGCATGAAAGAGCACCAGTAAGCCAGTGACTCAGCCACCGTAATAGGGTTAGAGGCAGAGAATCCCAGTGGAGAGAGGGGAACCGGCCAGGCAGAGACAGCAAGGGCGGTTCGTTGCTCCAGAGCCTTTTCGTTCACCTTCACACCCCTGGGCCAGACTACACTCAATCATATGACCCACTGAAGAGATGAGTCTTCAGTAAAGACTTAAAGGTTGAGACCGAGTTTGTGTCTCTCACATGGGTAGGCAGACCATTCCATAAAAATGGAGCTCTACAGGAGAAAGCCCTGCCTCCAGCTGTTTGCTTAGAAATTCTAGGGACAATTAGGAGGCCTGCATCTTGTGACACCTCCTCCCTCTATCCCAAATAAGTTAATGACAGTGGGAGAGAGAGAGACATGAGGGATGGTTAATGAAAGAGGGAGAGAGAGAGACATGAGGGATGGTTAATGACAGTGGGAGAGAGATACATGAGGAATGGTCAATGACAGTGGGAGAGAGAGAGACATGAGGGATGTTTAATGACAGAGGGAGAGAGAGAGACATGAGGAATGGTTAATGACAGTGGGAGAGAGAGAGACATGAGGGATGGTTAATGACAATGGGAGAGAGAGAGACATGAGGGATGGTTAATGACAGTGGGAGAGAGAGAGACATGAGAGATGGTTAATGACAGTGGGAGAGAGAGAGACATGAGGGATGGTTAATGACAGAGAGAGAGAGAGACATGAGGGATGGTTAATGACAGTGGGAGAGAGAGAGACATGGGGGATGGTTAATGACATTGGGAAAGAGAGACATGAGGGATGGTTAATGACAGTGGGAGAGAGAGAGACATGAGGGATGGTTAATGACAGAGGGAGAGAGAGAGACATGAGGAATGGTTAATGACAGTGGGAGAGAGAGAGATATGAGGGATGGTGAATGACAGAGGGAGAGAGAGACATGAGGGATGGTTAATGACAGTGGGAGAGAGAGAGACAAGAGGGATGTTTAATGACAGTGGGAGAGAGAGAGGGATGGTTAATGACAGTGGGAGAGAGAGAGGGATGAGGGATGGTTAATGACAGTGGGAGAGAGAGACATGAGGGATGGTTAATGACAGTGGGAGAGAGAGAGACATGAGGGATGGTTAATGACAGTGGGAGAGAGAGAGGGATGGTTAATGACAGTGGGAGAGAGAGACATGAGGGATGGTTAATGACAGTGGGAGAGAGAGAGACATGAGGGATGGTTAATGACAGAGGGAGAGAGAGAGACATGAGGGATGGTTAATGACAGTGGGAGAGAGAGAGACATGAGGGATGGTTAATGACAGTGGGAGAGAGAGAGACATGAGGGATGGTTAATGACAGTGGGAGACAGAGAGACATGAGGAATGGTTAATGACAGTGGGAGAGAGAGAGACATGAGGGATGGTTAATGACAGTGGGAGACAGAGACATGAGGGATGGTTAATGACAGTGGGAGAGAGAGAGACATGAGGGATGGTTAATGACAGAGGGAGAGAGAGAGACATGAGGAATGGTTAATGACAGTGGGAGAGAGAGAGATATGAGGGATGGTGAATGACAGAGGGAGAGAGAGACATGAGGGATGGTTAATGACAGTGGGAGAGAGAGAGACAAGAGGGATGGTTAATGACAGCAGGAGAGAGAGAGACATGAGGGATGGTTAATGACAGTGGGAGAGAGAGAGGGATGACTGAAGGGGATCGGGGTGGTGGTGGGGGATGAGGTGTGAGGAGGAGGTGTAAGGAGGAGGTGTGGATTATGGAGAAATGTGTGTGAGTGTGTGTTTGTTTGTGTTGGGGGGGGGGGGGGGGGTGCAGGGCTGAGACAGGGAAGCTTTATCTCCTTAGCTCCAGATGGAAGCATCATCACTAATACATGGAATAAATAGGAGAGGGAAGACAATGATGAAAAGGAAGGAATATGGAGAAAGTGAGATCAAGAGAAAAAACGAAAATATATAGTGATGTGGAGCATGTAGAGAGAGAGAGGGGAGGGAGAGAGATTTGCATAATATTTTTCAGGTCACAACATGAGTCTGTTGGAAACCCACCAGTTACCAAATTATGGGTTTGATTCCACTGCTGTTCCATTCATTTACAGACACGGTTATTTCAGTGGCTTTCCTCTGCTGTAGTCAATCCCATATTTGTACTGTAAATCAACAAACCAGTCTGGAAGGACTCCATTTTTAATGGAATTGACCTCTTTTCTCTGCTCTCTCTACTCCTGTAATTTCATGCTTCTGATGGACCATATTTGTAAGGTTAAGTTCTCACTCAATCTCAACGTCTCTCTCTTTTCCTACTGTTCTCCTCCTTTCTTTTCTTCTCCCCCTCCTCCTCTCCATACCTCCATACCAAGGCTTTCGACTCTGTCCATCACAGCATTCATATCGGCAGACTCAACATGACTGCCAAGCCTGGTTCAGAGAGGCAGTCGCCTGGTTCACCAACTTCTTCACCAACTACTTCTCCCACTCCTTCCGTAGCCTCCAACTGCTCTTAATTGCTAGTAAAACGAAATGCATGCTCTTCAACCAATCGCTGCGCGCACCCTCCTGCCCGACTAGCATCACTAATCTGGACAGTTCTGACTTAGAATATGTGGACAACTACAAATACCTAGGTGTCTGACTAGACTGTAAACTCTCCTTCCAGACTCACATTAAGCATCTCCAATCCAAAGTTAAATCTAGAATCGGCTTCCTATTTCGCTCCAAAGTATCCTTCACTCATGCTGCCAAACATACCCTTGTAAATCTGAGTATCCTATCGATCCTTGACTTCGGCGATGTCATTTACAAAATAGCCTCCAACACTCTACTCAGCAAATTGGATGTAGCCTATCACAGTGCCATCAGTTTTGTCACCGAAGCCCCATACACTACCCACCACTGCGACATGTATGCTCTTGTTGGGTGGCCCTCACTCCATATACGTCGCCAAACCCACTGGCTCCAGGTCATCTATAAGTCTTTGCTAGGTATAGCTCCGCCTTATCTCAGCTCACTGGTCACCATAGCAACATCCACCCGTAGCACGCTCTCCAGCAGGTACAGTGCCTTGCGAAAGTATTCGGCCCCCTCGAACTTTGCGACCTTGTGCCACATTTCAGGCTTCAAACATAAAGATATAAAACTGTATTTTTTTGTGAAGAATCAACAACAAGTGGGACACAATCATGAAGTGGAACGACATTTATTGGATATTTCAAACTTTTTTAACAAATCAAAAACTGAAAAATTCGGCGTGCAAAATTATACAGCCCCTTTACTTTCAGTGCAGCAAACTCTCTCCAGAAGTTCAGTAAGGATCTCTGAATGATCCAATGTTGACCTAAATGACTAATGATGATAAATACAATCCACCTGTGTGTAATCAAGTCTCCGTATAAATGCACCTGCACTGTGATAGTCTCAGAGGTCCGTTAAAAGCGCAGAGAGCATCATGAAGAACAAGGAACACACCAGGCAGGTCCGAGATACTGTTCTGAAGAAGTTTAAAGCCGGATTTGGAAGAAGTTTAAAGCCGGATTTGGATACAAAAAGATTTCCCAAGCTTTAAACATCCCAAGGAGCACTGTGCAAGCGATAATATTGAAATGGAAGGAGTATCAGACCACTGCAAATCTACCAAGACCTGTACTCACCTGCTGTGTCTAGACCTGTACTCACCTGCTGTTTCTAGACCTGTACTCACCTGCTGTGTCTAGACCTACACTCACCTGCTGTGTCTAGTCCTACACTCACCTGCTGTGTCTAGACCTGTACTCACCTGCTGTGTCTAGACCTGTTCTCACCTGCTGTGTCTAGACCTGTACTCACCTGCTGTGTCTAGACCTGTACTCACCTGCTGTGTCTAGACCTACACTCACCTGCTGTGTCTAGACCTACACTCACCTGCTGTGTCTAGACCTGCACTCACATGCTGTGTCTAGACCTGCACTCACCTGCTGTGTCTAGACCTGCACTCACCTGCTGAGTCCAGACCTGTACTCTCCTGCTGTGTCTAGACCTGTACTCAACTGCTGTGTCCTGACCTGTACTCACCTGCTGTGTCTAGACCTGTACTCAACTGCTGTTTCTGATGTGTCTGACCTGCACCTGCTCACCTGACCTGCTGTGTCTAGTACTCACCTGCCTGCACTCACCTGCTGTGTCTAGACCTGTACTCACCTGCTGTGTGCTAGACCTGTACTCACCTGCTGTGTCTAGTACTCACCTGCTGTGTCTGTACTCACCTGCTGTGTCTAGACCTGTACTCACCTGCTGTTTCTAGACCTGTACTCACCTGCTGTGTCTAGACCTACACTCACCTGCTGTGTCTAGTCCTACACTCACCTGCTGTGTCTAGACCTGTACTCACCTGCTGTGTCTAGACCTGTTCTCACCTGCTGTGTCTAGACCTGTACTCACCTGCTGTGTCTAGACCTGTACTCACCTGCTGTGTCTAGACCTACACTCACCTGCTGTGTCTAGACCTACACTCACCTGCTGTGTCTAGACCTGCACTCACATGCTGTGTCTAGACCTGCACTCACCTGCTGTGTCTAGACCTGCACTCACCTGCTGAGTCCAGACCTGTACTCTCCTGCTGTGTCTAGACCTGTACTCAACTGCTGTGTCCTGACCTGTACTCACCTGCTGTGTCTAGACCTGTACTCAACTGCTGTTTCCTGACCTGCACTCACCTGATGTGTCTAGACCTGCACTCACCTGCTGTGTCTAGACCTGTACTCACCTGCTGTGTCTAGACCTGTACTCACCTGCTGTGTCTAGACCTGTACTCACCTGCTGTGTCTAGACCTTTACTCACCTGCTGTGTCCAGACCTGCACTCACCTGCTGTGTCTAGACCTGCACTCACCTGCTGTGTCTAGACCTGCACTCACCTGCTGTGTCTAGACCTGCACTCACCTGCTGTGTCTAGACCTGCACTCACCTGCTGTGTCCAGACCTGTACTCTCCTACTGTGTCTAGACCTGCACTCACCTGCTGTGTCTAGACCTGTACTCACCTGCTGTGTCTAGACCTGTACTCTCCTGCTGTGTCCAGACCTATACTCACCTGCTTTGTACCTGTACCTGCTGTGCACCTGTATTCACTTGTGCTCTCTAGACTGCCTCATTAATTACTTTTTTTTTGGTCACGTTCTGTTGAGTAATTCAACAAGTGTGTCAGTTGCAGGAGACCCTCAGGTTAATAATCAACACATTGACTTTAGATTACACCCATCAATGCATACTTTACATTGTTTGTGAGATCAGACATAATATCACTACAAACTTAGTGTTAATTTTCCGAAGTTGCTTTCATTTCAGCACATCTCATTTGTAAACATTTCAACAAAATTATTACTTTTTTCAATTCCACAAAAAATGAACACCCATCAAAATAAAGTTACCTTACTTCTCTTTCTTGTGATGTAAGTGTCGAGACAATGCATTAAATCCCACTCAAATATTCAGCGTTATTATTGATTCAACAGAAAGATAATGTGTTCCATTGAGCCAATTTCAGCCTTTACCTGGGTGTGTTTGAGTGGTCATTACAAACATTTCCACAGTCATAATGGTAATGAGGAGGGTCTCCTTTCTTTAATGTCCCCAATGTCAACATGAGGATTAACACAAATCAAATCAAATTTTATTTGTCACATACACATGGTTATCAGATGTTAATGCGAGTGTAGCGAAATGCTTGTGCTTCTAGTTCCGAAGTTGAAGCATGTGGGAACAGCAGGCTGGGATAAGGATTGATTGAATGTCCGTAAACACACCAGCCAGCTGGTCTGCGCATGCTTTGAGGAAGTGGCTGGGGATGCCGTCTGGGCCTGTAGCCTTGCGAGGGTTAACATGTTTAAATGTTTTACACACGTCGGCTGCAGTGAAGGAGAGTCCGCAGGTTTTGGTTGCGGGCCGTGTCAGTGGCACTGTATTGCCCTCAAAGCGGGCAAAAAAGTTATTTAGTCTGTCTGGGAGAAAGACATCCTGGTCTGCGACGAGGGGAGTATATTAATGATGTACCTGGGCTGGACTGACCCAGGGTTCCAATCAGATCAGATAGTGCTGCAGGGTGTGTGTTCTGTTGTGTGTGTGTTTTGTTGTGTGTGTGTTTTGTCCTGTGTGTGTTTTGTTCTGTGTGTGTTTTATTCTATGGGTTTTTTCTTCAACCAGCTCTCACAGTCTCATACATTTTTCCCAAACATCAAATTTTGAAGTTGTTCCAAACGGCACATTTTAGACATTAACTCCAGATTTCTTAGGTTAGTGTTAACATTATGCGTTAACTCCACATTTTTAAGGTTAGTGTTAACATTATGCGTTAACTCCACATTTTTAAGGTTAGTGTTAACATTATGCGTTAACTCCACATTTTTAAGGTTAGTGTTAACATTATGCGTTAACTCCACATTTTTAAGGTTAGTGTTAACATTATGCGTTAACTCCACATTTTTAAGGTTAGTGTTAACATTATGCGTTAACTCCACATTTTTAAGGTTAGTGTTAACATTATGCGTTAACTCCACATTTTTAAGGTTAGTGTTAACATTATGCGTTAACTCCACATTTTTAAGGTTAGGGTTAAATTTAGGCGTTAACTCCACATTTTTAAGGTTAGGGTTAAATTTAGGCGTTAACTCCACATTTTTAAGGTTAGGGTTAAATTTAGGCGTTAACTCCACATTTTTAAGGTTAGGGTTAAATTTAGGCGTTAACTCCACATTTTTTACCTCTTAAGGATCCGCCCATTTTTATTTTTTTTGTGCCTAAAATGTAGATTCTAATATGAAAATCTAACTGCCTTTAGCTCAGGACCTGAAGCAAGGATATGCGGATTATTGGCACCATTTGAAAGGAATCACTTTGAAGTTTGTGGAAATGTGAATGTAGGAGAATATAACACAAAAGATCTGGTAAAAGATAATACAAAGAAAAAACCAACCATATTTTTTTCGTACCATCATCTTTGAAATGCAAGAGAAAGGCCATAATGTATTATTCCAACCCAGGTGCAATTTATATTTTGGCCACTAGATGGCAGCAGTATGTGCAATGTTTTAGACTGATCCAATGAAACATTGCATTTCTGTTCAAAATGTATCAATTCTGCCCAAATGTGCCTAATTTGTTTATTGGTAACTTTCATTTTCAAAATTGTGCGCTCTCCTCAAACAATAGCATGGCATTCTTTCATTATAATAGCTACTGTAAATTAGACAGTGTAGTTATATTAAAAACCTCTTACTTCTACCCCCTCCTTTTTCGAAAATTCTGTTAAAAATCGCGCAACTTTTCAGCGTCCTGCTACTCATGCCAGGAATATAGTATATGCATATGATTAGTATGTGTGGATAGAAAACACTCTGAAGTTTATAAAACTGGTTAAATCACGGCTGTGACTATAACAGGTCGTGTGTTTCATTGAAAAACGCAAGAAAAACTGCTCTCTGAAAGCTAAAAATAATTTCCATAAGTCACTTCCACGAGTTGTTAAAAGAGAACAGAATTTAATATCGACCTGCCTGCAATTCATACAAATTCCACACGATGTCGCCATTGTCGTCATTTTCAATTGAATTAATTGTTGGAAAATCCATCTATCTGGCATCCATTTTCCCAGTCTTCACCCGGATGTTGTTGAAGAAGACATTAGCAGCCATTGATTTGCAAGCGAAGACCTATTGAAAATACATCGCCCTGTAATCATTTTGATAGATTATAAACGTTTACTAATACCTAAAGTTGGATTACAAAAGGATTTCGAAGTGTTTTGTGAAAGTTTATCGTCAACTTTTTTAATTTTAAAAAATTACGCAGCGTTTAAAAACGATGTTTTTTTCTGAATGACACAGCTTCCATACAAAGCTATTTTGGGTATATATGGACCGATTTAAACGAAAAAAAGACCCAATAGTGATGTTTATGGGGCATATAGGAGTGCCAAGAAAGAAGCTCGTCAAAGGTAATGAATGTTTTATATTTTATTTCTGCGTTTTGGGTAGCGCCGGCTACCGCAAAATCTGTTGTTTACGTGTCGTGCTGGCATTTTGGGGGGTGCATGCTATCAGATAATAGCTTCTCATGCTTTCGCCGAAAAGCATTTTAAAAATCTGACTTGCTGGCTAGGTTCACAACGAGTGTAGCTTTAATTCAATACCCTGCTTGTGAATTTTGATCAAAGATTGAGTTGTAACGAGTACATTTAGCATTTAGCGTAGCGCATTTGCATTTCCAGGGGCATACTTGAGACGTCTGCGTCTCAAGTATGGTCAAGAAGTTAACAATAATTTAATCTTTCTGCCAATATCAGATATGTCTATGTCCTGGGAAATGTTCTTGTTATTTACAACCTCATGCTAATCGCATTAGCCTACGTTAACTCAACATTAGCTCATCCCGAATAAGTTTTTAAGGTTAGGGTTAAGTTCGGGCATTAACTCCTAAATCTTAACTTTAGGTATTAACTGGTAATGGGTAAGGTTTGGAATATTTAAAAAAAGAAAAATATTCACACTAATATCTTAAAAACAACTTTTTATTGCTGGATTCGAATATGCAACCTTTGTTACCAGATGCAGGTGCTCACAGCTCTCACTGTTGCCTCTAGCGGCTGGTTTCCACATCATCTCTTTTGTTCTGTGTGTTTTGTTCTGTGTGTGTTTTGCTCTGTGTTTGTGTTCTGTGTGTGTTTTTTCTGTGTGTTTGGTTCTCTGTATTTTTTGCTTTGTGTGTTTTGTTCCATGAATTTGGGTATTTAGCTAGATAACATTGAACAGGACAAGAATATGTCAAAAACAACAATTAGACCAAAATGCACATAGACCTTATTGTCCCAAGCTGTGGAAGTTGAGTCAGGTGTGCTTGTCTGGTGCTACAACAACAATGCTTGCCGTTTCTCTGACACTTAGCGCAGGCACAGTTAGCTGAGCCTCAATTGAAGCTGACTTCCCCTCCCCTGTTCTGACTCACCCCCCCATCTCCCCTACCCCTGCTCTAGGACAGGACATAAATTATAAGGGGGAGGAGCGGGGATTTGGGGAAGGTGGGGGGGGATTTTTGCACCTCTCAGAAAGGATCGGTGGGGGTCTGACAGAGAGAGAGAGGGAGGAGTAAAAGAGAGGTGGGAGAAAGAGGAAAACAAAACAGCATAGTTTCCATAGCAACGGGGGAATGGCTGAATGAATGACATCACAGTGACGGGGAGGTGAAAGAGTGTGATTGATTCGGTGGAAGAGTGTGGGAGGCGGCGTTCCGTTCGCTTGGCGAATAAACACGTTTTCTCTCATTCCTCCATCCCTTGTTCCCCGTGGACGGGCTCCTCCGGTAGGGATCTTTTTCTTCTTCTCTTTCTTTATTTTCCTGTAAATGTTCCTTTCTTTCTAAGATCATGTTGGTGGAATGGTGGAGGGGTTTTCTGTCTGTCTTTTTATCTTTCTTTCTTTGGAGAGAGTGTTTGGGAGAGAGAGAGAGTGAGAGAGAGTGTGAGAGAGAGTGAGAGAGAGACAGAGAGTGAGAGAGAGTGAGTGAGAGAGTCAGAGAGAGTCAGAGAGAGAGAGTCAGAGAGAGAATGTGAGAGAGAGTGAGAGTGAGTGAGAGAGTCAGAGAGAGAGACAGAGTGAGAGAGAGAGAGAGAGAGAGAGTGTGTGAGAGAGAGTGAGAGAGTCAGAGAGAGAGTGAGTGCGAGTCAGAGAGAGAGAGAGTGAGACAGAGAGAGAGAGAGTGAGACAGAGTGAGAGTCAGAGAGAGAGAGAGAGAGAGTGAGTGAGTGAGTGAGTCGGAGAGAGAGAAAGAGCGTAGGAGAGAGCATGTGTGTGTGTGTGTTAGTGTTCTAATGGTCTGAACTGTGTGTGTGTGCGTGTGTGCGTGCGTGCTCCCGGCTATAGGGAATGAAAGGACAGGCAGATGTGCGGTGCAGTTGTCATGGTTCTAAATATACCATCAAATGCTAAGGCTGTGTGTGGCAAGGGGTGTAAAATCAACATGATGAATGTGTGGAAAAGGGATTATATTCTCTCCTCTTGTACTGGCTGTTGGAAGAATCATGAGAAGGTCATCACACGTAACATCTGTATAAAGGCTGTCCTTGTGTTAGAATGGCTCTGATTGTGTGCACACGTGTGTGTGTCAAACCATGTTTGGCAAATCATCCCACCATCATTTCTAATAAACCTGACAGATACAGAGACACACAGATCAGTGCAATAATGTCTGTCGGCATTAGTGTTGAAAATGGGGTCAAAAAGAGCTGGTTTACTGATGCTTTGATGCAACCCTCTGACATTCAGCAACAACCCCGCAATGAGAGCTCTATTTTATATGGAGTTGCTGTTTTCACATAGAGCAGAGGGTCCCAAACTAGGGGTTGTGACCCCATGACCCCATGCCTGATGTGACCCCATGCCTGATATGAAAATGGGGTCGTGGGAGAATGTAACAAATTCTGGTAAAAGAAAATACAAGAATAATAATAAAATTATTATCATATTATAACATCATCTTTGTCTCTCTAAATCATTGTAATGTTGTTAACCTTATTGTTATTGAAATCAAAAGAGCACCCTTCGATCACGGGAAAAGGCTGCACCTGACCGCTGCACTTGAGTCATTCCCACAGTGAATGGCTAGGCGCCGTACGCTATCAAACCACACGCTAATGCAGAGACTTTTATATTACCGGCCGCAATTGATATGGTGAAGACAATGTGTTGGGGACGAAGAGGCATAGAATCTCACATCAGATAATACTGTGAGACTAAGAATTGATTCTGTAGCTAGCAATCAAGAGGAAACTGACTGAAGACTCAAAACCCCCCCACCTTATGATCTTCAAATGGATGTTAGCTGTGAGGGCCGAAATGCCCATCCATTGACTTCACCATATCTGGAAGAACTTGACTGGCCTGCACAGAGTCCTAACCTCAACCCCATCAAACACCTTTGGGATGAATTGGAACGCTGACTGCGAGCCAGGCCTAATCGCCCAACCTCATTAATACTCTTGTGGCTGAATGGAAGCAAGTCCCCGCAGCAATGTTCCAACATCTAGTGGAAAGCCTTCCCAGCAGAATGGAAGCTGTTATAGCAGCAGGGGCACCTGTTATAGCAGGGGGGACCAACTCCATATTAATGCCCATGATTTTGAAATGAGATGTGAGACAAACAGGTGCCCACATACTTTTGGTCATGTAGTGTATTTGGGAAACTGAACAAACTGAACACAAGCATGCAAACACAAAAACATTATGCAGATGAGTGACCAAATCAGCTAAATTAGTTTGATAGGGATCCTGGCTCAGTTGACGTGTCTGTAATCGAACAGCTGATCGAGTTGACGTATCTGAATGCTGCACACAAAGCAACTATGGGTCACAATAGAGGAGTTCTGGTTCCTGACTCAAAGGGAATACTGTGCATTCAAACTCATGGTACGCTGATTCAGTGCTCTCGTCTGCATTAAAAACAAATATCGATCCATGTTGGATGTGAGAGGAGAGATGAGGTGTGCACTGTCGACCACGCCCCCTGACTTTGAGAAGCTCTGACGCAACATGCATCAAGCCACACCTATCTCATTAGTGGTGGTGAGGTAAGAGACATTACGTCAGACTTATTTGCAATTGACTATCATAGCCCCACATTAAAAGTATATGATAGTGAGTTGCGAATACAATCAGGAACACTGTTAGAATGTTTTGCAAATGACTGCAGTAGCCACAAATAAATAAGTAAACATTGGCTGTTAATAAAATTAAATAATTCACATTTGGTATGAGAATTTTTAAATATCAAAATGTGAGATCCAAAGGTATTGGGACAGTGACACATTCGTTTGTTGTTTTGGTTCTGTACTCCAGCATTTTGGATTTGAAATAATTCTATGACTTGATGAGGTTAAAGTGCCGACTATCAGCTTTAATTCGAGGGTATTTTCATCCATATCAGGTGAACCGTTTAGAAATCACATAACTTTTTGTAGATTGTCCCCCCATTTCAGGGGACCAAAAGTATTGGGACAAATCCACATGTGTATTAAAGTAGTCCAACGTGTTATTATTTGTCCCAATATTCCTAGCAAACAATGATTACATTGTTTTGTTTTGGTAATAAATGGTAATACGTTATTGTGCCATTTTGGAGTCAATTTTATTGTAAATAAGAATATAATATGTTCCTAAACACCTCTACATTAATGTGGATGCAAACATGATTATGGAACAGTCCTGAAGGAATCGTGAATAATGATGGGTGAGAAAATGATAGATGCACAAATATCATACCCCCAAGACATGCTAACCTCTCACCATTACAATGAGGAGGTTAGCATTTTTTTGGGGGGGGGGGCATGATAACAGAGTGTCTAAATTTTTGGCACAAGATAATCTGAAACATAACCAAAACAAACAGCAAATGCATCAAACAAGTTTGTAGAGTCACAATGAGGTCCGCAGGGCAGGACAGAGGAGAGAATTTGGCATGTGTGTGCATGCGTTCGTGTGTTTGTGTGTTCGTGTGTTTGTGTGTTTGTGTGTTCGTGTGTATGTTTGTGTGTTCGTGTGTTGGTGTGTTTGTGTGTTTGTGTGTTCGTGTGTTTGTGTGTTTGTGTGTTCGTGTGTATGTTTGTGTGTTCGTGTGTTCGTGTGTTGGTGTGTTTGTGTGTTTGTGTGTTCGTGTGTTTGTGTGTTTGTGTGTTTGTGTGTTGGTGTGTTGGTGTGTTGGTGTGTTTGTGTGTTTGTGTGTTTGTGTGTTCGTGTGTATGTTCGTGTGTTGGTGTGTTGGTGTGTATGTTCGTGTGTTGGTGTGTTGGTGTGTATGTTCGTGTGTTGGTGTGTTGGTGTGTTCGTGTGTTTGTGTGTTTGTGTGTTTGTGTGTATGTTCGTGTGTTGGTGTGTTGGTGTGTATGTTCGTGTGTTGGTGTGTTCGTGTGTATGTTCGTGTGTTGGTGTGTTTGTGTGTTGGTGTGTTCGTGTGTTTGTGTGTTCGTGTGTATGTTTGTGTGTTGGTGTGTTCGTGTGTATGTTCGTGTGTATGTTGGTGTGTTTGTGTGTTTGTATGTTCGTGTGTTGGTGTGTTTGTGTGTTCGTGTGTGTCCTCCCTGCTGGTGGAGTCATCTGGTCTGCATGGTTGCGGTCAGATGGACCCTCTGTCTCTCTGGACACACACACACACACACACACACACACACACACACACACACACACACACACACACACACACACACACACACACACACACACCAGTGCAGTCAAGCTTCTAATAGAAAGGTCCTGCACGTTTGTGCTGTTGGTAAATGTGTCTGTGTGTACGTGTGCGTGTGTTTGTGTGCATGCACGTGTGTGTGTGTGTGTGTTTGAGTTTGAGTTTGAGTTTATTTTTATTTTTACAGGGACAGTGCACATTAATCAACGTTTCAGTAAAAGTGCCGGTTTTAGCCAGCCGGCTAATTTTCAACCGCAGTCCCTGGGCAGGTTATCAAAAACAATTACAATATAGACAATAGCAGCATAGAACAAGCAAGACATAGCAACATAGGACAAGCAAGACATAGCATACAGACAGAGCAACATAGGACAAGCAAGACGTAGCATACAGACAGAGCAACATAAAACAAAAAGCAGCAAGACAAAATTCATAAAAGCAACAAAGTGTTTCCACACCTCACAAGCTACAGACAACAGACAACATGGAAAGCGGCAACACACAGCTAGGGACCATGTTCACAAATCTGATTGACCTTTAGCCATGTCTTCAAGCATTTTGTGAAAGTGTATTCCAGACATGGGAAGCTCTCACAGAGAATGCAGATTTACTAAAGGTGCTTTTCCTTAAGGGAACTATACAGTCACCTCTCATGGCAGACCTTGTGGATCTGCTGCCATATGTCTGGGTTTTCTGTTTAACAAAAATATTGAGTGGAGGGGGAGCCAGGCCATTAAGGATCTTGAATACAAGACATGCGTCGGTGTATTGCACAAGATTTTCCCAACTCAAGAGCTCATGCTTTCTAAGAATGTGACAATGATGATGGCTATTGGGCTTCCTATCAAGCACTTTGAGAGCCTGTTTGTAGACAGACTGAATAGGTTTTAATGTTGTACAGCAAGCTTGGGCCCAACTAGTCAAGCAGTATGTTAAGTGGGGGAGTATCATAGTTTCGAAGTACAGTTTTGCTACCTCTGTAGTCAAACAATTTCGTATAAATCGGAAATTAGCTAGGTTGAATTTGGTTATTTGAATTACTGTTTTCACATGCTTTTTAAAAGAGAGGTTGGAATCAAGTATGATGCCAAGGTACTTAAAATCGGATACCACCTGGAGCTTCTCCCCTGACACATAGACATCTGGTTCAGTAGCATCTGTTGCCCTCTTTGTGAAGAACATGCAAACAGTTTTTTTCACATTGAGATGCAAACACGAGTCACTGAGCCACTTTGTAACCTGGACCATTACAGTAGTGAGTTCTTGTGCAGCTTGTTGTTTGCTCTTTGCATGCACATATATCACTGTATCATCTGCATACATTTGAACTTCAGACCCAGTACAGACAGAAGGCAGATCATTAATGTACAGGCTGAACAGGAGGGGCCCCAGTATTGACCCTTGGGGCACGCCCACATCATAGCTACGAGTGGGCGACAGCTCATTGCTCACTCTGACACACTGAGTTCTGCCTTCAAGGTATGATTTCATCCATCTCAAGGCATCAGGGGAAAAGTTGAACTTGGACAATTTTGTGATGAGAATCTCATGGTTAACAGTATCAAAAGCCTTCCTTAGGTCCAGAAACACAGCCCCCACAACACCCCCTTTGTCCGTCTTGGGGGTGTAGAGTGCATCTCGTGTGTAGAGTGTGTTAAGCAAGGAAAAGTTATATGTTTAGGTGCCTGTAATGCTTTGTTCTCTGTGATTCACAGCACAATTTGGACAAAGTCCTGGTCTTAAAGACGAAAGTCACTGACTAAAGTAATTTAGAATCCCACAGATCAGTTGGCTCTACAGATCTCTCCCTCACTCTCACGACCCCCCTCTCCCCCTCTCCCTCTCCCCCTGTCCCTCTGTTCAGTTTTCCATGAACAGCTCTACTCTGATAACTGAGTGAGCAGGGGTCTGGGTCTGGGATGGGGGAAGTTTTGTCAATGTTATGGCCGCAGTAACAACTGGCATAGTGGCCACACAGCATAACCAGAATCATCTGCCTTCCTGTGAGGGGAGATGTGGGCGTATGTTAAAGGTTGCTTGTGAGTTTCTGTTTTAGCCAGTGTGAGTGGGGATATGTGGGTTTGTGTTAGCGTTTACTAATGAGTGTCTGTTCGAACATTCTGAGTCAGTGTGTATTTCATTGTGAGAGTGTGTGTCTATCTCTCTCTCTGTGTGTGTCCATTGCATTGTCTGGCTGGTCATTGTTTTGTCTGGCTGGTCATTGTATTGTCTGGCTGATTATTGTACTGTCTGGCTGGCCATTGTATTGTCTGGTTGTTCATTGTATTGTCTGGTTTTCGTTCATTGTATTGTCTGGCTGGTCATTGTATTGTCTGGCTGGTCATTGTACTGTCTGGCTGGTCATTGTACTGTCTGGCTGATTATTGTACTGTCTGGCTGATTATTGTATTGTCTGGCTGGTCATTGTATTGTCTGGTTGTCGTTCATTGTATTGTCTGGCTGGTCATTGTATTGTCTGGCTGATTATTGTATTGTCTGGCTGATTATTGTACTGTCTGGCTGATTATTGTATTGTCTGGCTGATTATTGTATTGTCTGGCTGTCGTTCATTGTATTGTCTGGCTGGTCATTGTACTGTCTGGCTGATTATTGTACTGTCTGGCTGATTATTGTACTGTCTGGCTGATTATTGTATTGTCTGGCTGGTCATTGTATTGTCTGTCTGGTTGTTGTTCATTTTATTGTCTGGCTGGTCATTGTATTGTCTGGCTGGTCATTGTAGTGTCTGGCTGGTCATTGTAGTGTCTGGCTGGTCATTGAGGGGTGGTGAGAGGGAGGAGGGGGTTGGGGTGGTGAAAGGGAGGAGGGGGTTGGGGTGGAGAAAAGACTGGAGGAAGGAAAGATGGAGAGAGAAAGACCAGTAGTTACAGTGGCTACTGCTCAAAAGTGATTCACTCCCCTGGCTTTTTTCTCCATCTCTCTTTTTCTCTTTCTTACGTTCTCTCACTTTTTTTTCTCCCCTTTCCCCCTTATCTCTACCACCCAATCTTGACTCTCTCTCTCTCTCTCTCTCTCTCTCTCTCTCTCTCTCTCTCTCTCTCTCTCTCTCTCAGCCATCAGTGTTAATGAGCTGAATCATTCTTCTCTCTGTCATTATGTGCTCTGCTGCAGTCTCTCTTGGGTCCTACACTACAGATGGCCTATTTCTGATCCTGCCAGGCGGAATGGCATTGGGAACATTAGGAAATTATCGACTCAATCTCTTTTAGTTGGTTTGGATTTGGATATCAGAGATACTGTTTGGCGAAGTTTGGAAACTGTTTGGTTTCTATTGCTATTTAGTTAACAGTGGGATTCATCTTGCTAAACGTGACACAGTCAGCCTCAGATGCCTAATGAAGTTTTGGTTTTCAGTTCACCCCTGACCATAGATTTTTAGTCCCTGACTGTAGCTGATCATTGTCTCCTCACAGTGAGGTGGTCTCATCAAACATTCAGCATCCATACTGGAGTGGAGTGGAGCTGTAGCTGGGAGCATGAGTCTGTCTGCCGTAGGCAGCAGCCTGCCAGCTTGCAGACTCCTATCTGTCTGTCTGTCTGTCTGTCTGTCTGTCTGTCTGTCTGTCTGTCTGTCTGTCTGTCTGTCTGTCTGTCCTTGGCAGCAGCCTGCCAGCCTGCAGACTCCTGTCTGTCTGTCTGTCTGTCTGTCTGTCTGTCTGTCTGTCTGTCTGTCTGTCTGTCCTTGGCACTCCTAGCTGTCTACATGGACAGAAACACTCAGGAAAACTGACATATTTGGTTCCTCTGACGCCGTACTGGAGACTGGCAGACTGGCACATAGTGAGAAGTGGGAGGGCACTTTCCTGGAGCACTTTATCAGACTGGAGTTACTGTATGGTATGTGTGTGTGTGTGTGTGTGTGTGTGTGGGGGGGGGGGGGGTTGGTTTGTGTGTGTGTGGGCAGGGGGTTGGTTTGTGTGTGTGGGGGCAGGGGGTTGGTTTGTGTGTTTGGGGGCAGGGGGTTGGTTTGTGTGTGTGTAGGCAGGGGGTTGGTTTGTGTGTGTGTGGGCAGGGGGTTGGTTTGTGTGTGTGTGGGCAGGGTGTTGGTTTGTGTGTGTGTGTGGGCAGGGGGTTCGTTTATGTGTGTGTGGGGGCAGGGGTTGGTTTGTGTGTGTGGGGGCAGGGGGTTGGTTTGTGTGTGTGTGGGCAAGGGGTTGGTTTGTGTGTGTGTGGGCAGGGGGTTGGTTTGTGTGTGTGGGGGCAGGGGGTTGGTTTGTGTGTGTGTGGGCAGGGGGTTAGTTTGTGTGTTTGGGGGCAGGGGGTTGGTTTGTGTGTGTGGGGGCAGGGGGTTGGTTTGTGTGTGTGTGGGCAGGGGGTTGGTTTGTGTGTGTGGGGGCAGGGGGTTGGTTTGTGTGTGTGTAGGCAAGGGGTTGGTTTGTGTGTGTGTGGGCAGGGGGTTGGTTTGTGTGTGTGTGGGCAGGGTGTTGGTTTGTGTGTGTGTGTGGGCAGGGGGTTTGTTTATGTGTGTGTGGGCAGGGGGTTGGTTTGTGTGTGTGGGGGCCGGGGGTTGGTTTGTGTGTGTGTGGGCAGGGGGTTGGTTTGTGTGTGTGTGGGCAGGGGGTTGGTTTGTGTGTGTGGGGGCAGGGGGTTGGTTTGTGTGTGTGTGGGCAGGGTGTTGGTTTGTGTGTGTGTGTGGGCAGGGGGTTCGTTTATGTGTGTGTGGGCAGGGGGTTGGTTTGTGTGTGTGGGGGCAGGGGGTTGGTTTGTGTGTGTGTGGGCAGGGGGTTGGTTTGTGTGTGTGGGGGCAGGGGGTTGGTTTGTGTGTGTGGGGGCAGGGGGTTGGTTTGTGTGTTGGTTTGTGTGTGTGGGGGCAGGGGGTTGGTTTGTGTGTGTGTGGGCAGGGGGCTGGTTTGTGTGTGTGTGGGCAGGGGGTTGATTTGTGTGTGTGTGGGCAGGGGGCTGGTTTGTGTGTGTGTGGGCAGGGGGTTGGTTTGTGTGTTTGGGGGCAGGGTGTTGGTTTGTGTGTGTGTGGGCAGGGGGTTGGTTTGTGTGTGTGGGGGCAGGGGGTTGGTTTGTGTGTGTGTTCCTATTATAGAATATTAGCTCAAAAAAGTTTTGGAGCTCCTGTGCCTAAATTAAAACAGTACCGGAATCCAAAATACCATTCTCTGATACAAAACCACTCTCTCCCTCGTCTCAGCCGGGCAGGGGGTTGGTTTGTGTGTGTGTGGGCAGGGTGTTGGTTTGTGTGTGTGTGTGGGCAGGGGGTTAGTTTATGTGTGTGTGGGCAGGGGGTTGGTTTGTGTGTGTGGGGGCAGGGGGTTGGTTTGTGTGTGTGTGGGCAGGGGGTTGGTTTGTGTGTGTGTGGGCAGGGGGTTGGTTTGTGTGTGTGGGGGCATCCAGGGTGATAGGGAGATTAAAATATTCACACACACACACACACACACACACACACACACACACATACAAGACCTGTGGATTTAGACCAGGTACAGTATCAGTATGTGTGTGGGTTTGTGTTTGGGTGGTGTGTGTGCATGCAAGCGAGCCTGTGACTGCGTGTGTTAATGTTACCATGTGTGTGTGCACGCATGTGCTTGCGTGTGTCTGTGCGTGCAAGTGTGTATTAGTGTGTGTATTAGTGTGCATTAGTGTGTGTATTAGTGTGTGTATTAGTGTGTGTATTAGTGCGTGTATTAGTGTGTGTATTAGTGCATGTATTAGTGTGTGTATTAGTGTGTGTATTAGTGTGTGTATTAGTGTGTGTATTAGTGTGTATTAGTGTGTGTATTAGTGTGTGTATTAGTGTGCATTAGTGTGTGTATTAGTGTGTGTATTAGTGTGTATTAGTGTGTGTATTAGTGTGTATTAGTGTGTGTATTAGTGTGTGTATTAGTGTGTGTATTAGTGTGTGTATTAGTGTGTGTATTAGTGTGTATTAGTGTGTATTAGTGTATGTATTAGTGTGTGTATTAGTGTGTGTATTAGTGTGTGTGTTAGTGTGTGTATTAGTGTGTGTATTAGTGAGTGTATTAGTGTGTGTATTAGTGTGCATTAGTGTGTGTATTAGTGTGTGTATTAGTGTGTATTAGTGTGTGTATTAGTGTGTATTAGTGTGTATTAGTGTGTATTAGTGTGTATTAGTGTGTGTATTAGTGTGTGTATTAGTGTGTGTATTAGTGTGTATTAGTGTGTGTATTAGTGTGTGTATTAGTGTGTATTAGTGTGTGTATTAGTGTGTGTATTAGTGTGTGTATTAGTGTGTATTAGTGTGTGTATTAGTGTGTGTATTAGTGTGTGTATTAGTGTGTGTATTAGTGTGTATTAGTGTGTGTATTAGTGTGTGTATTAGTGTGTGTATTAGTGTGTGTATTAGTGTGTATTGGTGTGTGTATTAGTGTGTGTATTAGTGTGTGTATTAGTGTGTATTATTGTATATTAGTGTGTATTAGTGTGTGTATTCGTGTGTGTAATAGTGTGTATTAGTGTGTATTAGTGTGTATTACTGTGTATATTAGTGTGTGTATTATTGTGTATGAGTGTGTATTAGTGTGTGTATTAGTGTGTGTATTAGTGTGTGTATTAGTGTGTGTATCAGTGTGTATTAGTGTGTTTATTCTAGCTTGGCTCTGTCTCTTGTCAAAAGGTGTGGGCAGTTGGTGCTTTGCTGGAGCCTGTTTCTCAGAGAAGAGCAAATGGAGGGAGCTAAAGGGAGTTGGGCAGGAGCTCACTGGAGCTGAGTACAAGAACCTAACATTTCTGACTGCTTGAGCTCCTGTTCCTCTTATAGAATATTAGCTCAAAAATGTTTTGGAGCTCCTGTGCCTAAATTAAAACAGTACCGGAATCCAAAATACCATTCTCTGATACAAAACCACTCTCTCCCTCGTCTCAGCCCAGGGAAAAACGTCCATCCTTTAGTGGGTTCTCTCATGCTTATACAGTATAGACCCTCCAGAACAAATGACAGAATGTGGCGCCTGAAAAGGATACAAGTTTATAGGCTGATTGTGTGAATTTTACTGTAGGGATGTGCAGCTGGCGGATGAGGGCAAATACGTCTTCCTTGAGAGTTGGATAGCTATCTGTGTCTGGTCGCTCCACCGTTCTCTCCTCCGTAGTAGCAAGACGCGCGCACTAGTACACTGTCGCTTGACAGTGTGTGTGTGCATTTATTTATCTTGTTCGGTAAAAAAAGAAAAAAGTCAAAGATTAATTTTATCACATCGCTAACCTAGTTAGCAAGCATGCCGTTTTCTTTTGACTGTGCACATGTCGTGCAAGCAAACAATGATCACTCTGATGTTGTTGTTTTACCTGGATGTTTTGTGTGCAACCCGCACTCCTGCTACTTTTACTAGTGGATGGCGACTTCAGGTTTTTGGGAACTCATTGAAAAGTTACTTAAAACTGGGTTGATCAGTCAGCACACATTTTGATTTTAATGACAAGAAGAAAATAGCATTGTCAGGAGCGTACTGAATTAATGCATAAGGTAAGGGATCAAATTTGTGAACATGTATTATAAATTAGCATCGTTTTCCCCAAGTCTGGTGTATCTAACTGGCTAGAATAGCAGATGAGGACTTTTACTAGCTTAATTGTTTGTGCTCTGATTAAATGCAAGTGTCCAGGTCACTCTTGCACTGAACATTCCACAATAATAGCCTCCTACACACAGATACATGTACGTACACACACACACACACACACACACACACACACACACACACACACACACACACACACACACACACACACACACACACATGCACACACACACACACACACACACACACACGCACACACACATGCGTGTGTTAAGCAACACAGAGTTGCTTAAGGAACAAAGAGACCCCTAACACGAGCGTCCCAAAATTACATCACCACATCTTAACATTACATCATCAGTTTCTTATCATTACATCATCAGTTAGCGCCCATTACATCATCATCATCACCACTTGGGCCTGATGATGGACGAGGCCTCTGTTTCACTATGTACTCAGAATACATTTTACATTGAGTAAAATACACATGGCATCTGTGATATGGTAATAGGTAGAGAGGGTGAAAACAGAGAGAGAGAGAGTGGAGTCAATAAGAGTGAGGAAGAGAGTGAGAGAGACACTTAATTGAGTGAATAAATGAACATTGGATTAGAGGGGATGTCCCGTGTGTGTGTGTGTGTGTGTGTGTGTGTGTGTGTGTGTGTGTGTGTGTGTGCGTGCGTGCGTGCGTGCGTGCGTGCGTGCGTGCGTGCGTGCAGAATTTGTCAATAAAAGAAAGAGGTTCCTATCAGACAGTCCATAGTGACACATGAAAGAGAGTTTGTATGCGTACATTGTTAGCCAGAAAGTGTCTCATTCTCCCTGAAGTTGTTTTAATTCTAAATAAATTAAGATTTAACTGGCTTGTCTGCCTATCTACAGTTCAAACTGCTAAACCGTAAAATACACTATGCTAATCATATACAAATCGTAAAAATTCATACTAAATTCAAAATATATCTTAAATAGTTAAACTAAGGAGGTCCCATCTCATGGTTAATTAATTAATGTAGCCCAACAATCACAGTGCAATGTGAAAAGAGCGTTAATTGCAGGCGTTGGTTCGTCAGGGAGAGAACACAATGTCTTGGAAACAGTCACCTGTTTTAGAACTTGTCTCTATTGAAATGACACACAGACACACGGGCGGGCGGGCAGACGGGCGGGCAGGCGAGCGTGCAGGCGGGCGGGCGGGCGGGCGAGCAGGGAGGCGGGCGGGCGGGCAGGCGGGCAGGCAGGCAGGCAGCATAAGGTTGTCTCAGTAATAGGTGTGTCAGAAGGAGAACCATTAGTTGACAGCCCTCTGACACTTAACCTGTTGGATGTGCAACCTCTTACCTAGCTAGCTCAGTAAGCAGCATTCTCCAATACACACATAGATCCAGCTAGATTTGGAACAGTCTGTCACACCCTGACCATAGTTTGCTTTGTATGTTTCTATGTTTTGGTTGGTGAGCTGAGTGGGCATTCTATGTTACATGTCTAGTTTGTCTAGTTCTATGTTTGGCCTGATTTGGTTCTCAATCAGAGGCAGGTGTTCGTCATTGTCTCTGATTGGGAACCATATTTAGGTAGCCTGTTTGGTGTTGGGTTTTGTGGGTGATTGTCCTTGTTCCTGTCTCTGTGTTACTTTGCACCAGTATTAGGCTGTTTCGGTTTTCGTGTTACGTTTATTGTTTTGTATTTGATTCGTGTTTACTTGTTTCATTAAACATGGATCGCAATAGCCACGCCGCATTTTGGTCCGCCTCTCCTTCAGATGAAGAAAACCGTGACACAGTCTCTGTATGTTTTCCTGTAGTATTTCTATGAAGATGTGAGATGTGATATTAGGTGGTTTATACAGTACACCAGTTCTCTCTCAGTACTTGACCTAATTACAGTCATAGAGAGAGATACCAGTATACTGAGACTTAATGTCAGGATGTGACTGCATAGCAACACAGATGAATAGATTAGCCTTCTAGCTAAGTGCTTTAAATTGGGACCTCATTTCACAATGTGTCGTACTGTTACAATTAGTCTCACTTCCGTGATGTTTCAAACTCTACGGTGACATTTTCCATTACTAGTGTTACTGTCACAAAGACATGTAATAAACATTTTATGAATGTAACCATAATTAGTGTGTGTGCTGGCTGGCTGGGTGGGTGGGTTAGTGTGTGTGCTGGCTGGCTGGGTGGGTGGGTGGGTGGGTCAGTGTGCGTGCTGGCTGGCTGGCTGGCTGGGTGGGTGGGTTAGTGTGTGTGCTGGCTGGCTGGGTGGGTTAGTGTGCGTGCTGGCTGGCTGGCTGGCTGGCTGGCTGGCTGGCTGGGTGGGTGGGTGGGTTAGTGTGTGTGCTGGCTGGCTGGCTGGCTGGCTGGCTGGGTGGGTGGGTGGGTTAGCTGGTGCGTGCTGGCTGGGTGGGTGGGTGGGTGGGTTAGTGTGCGTGCTGGCTGGCTGGCTGGCTGGCTGGGTGGGTGGGTGGGTGGGTGGGTGGGTTAGTGTGCGTGCTGGCTGGCTGGCTGGCTGGGTGGGTGGGTTAGTGTGCGTGCTGGCTGGCTGGCTAGCTGGCTGGCTGGGTGGGTGGGTGGGTTAGTGTGCGTGCTGGCTGGCTGGCTGGGTGGGTGGGTTAGTGTGTGTGCTGGCTGGCTGGCTGGCTTGCTGGCTGGATGGGTGGGTGGGTTAGTGTGCGTGCTGGCTGGCTGGCTGGCTGGCTGGCTGGCTGGCTGGCTGGGTGGGTGGGTTAATGTGTGTGCGTGCTGGCTGGCTGGCTGGCTGGCTGGCTGGCTGGCTGGCTGGCTGGCTGGCTGGCTGGCTGGTGTGTGTGTGTGTGTGTGTGTGTGTGTGTGTGTGTGTGTGTGTGTGTGTGTGTGTGTGTGTGTGTGTGTGTGTGTGCGTGCGTGCGTGTGCGTGCTGGCTGGGTGGGTGGGTGGGTTAGTGTGTGTGTGTGCATGTGTATCGATCACAGTGTGACCTTTACACACATATGCGCACACACACACACATGTGATGTCCTTCTATGCTTGTGGGGACCTCAGATTAATTTCCATTCAAAATCTTATTTTCTTTAACCCCTTACAATTAATCCTAAACCTATACATAACCCCTGAACTTAAAACAGCCTTTGTCCTCAAGTCGAACCCTTTTGAAGCAGCTGGTATTTTACCAGTGGAGAAAAATATATGTCTTGCACCACCAGCTACATTTGTTTTATCACTTTACACATTTATTTTGGGATTGCACCCTGGAAACCTAATGTCCCTGATGACACGGGAGTGGAGAGGAGATTCTCATTTCATGCAAGCGCATTTTCTCCCACGTTCTTTCTCCTCTTCGCCTCTCCTCGATTACCTTTGATCTTTTTCAAAAGGAGGCGAGAGGACGGAGGAGTGAGAAGCTGAGCAAATCCACGTGGATAGTGGAGTAGTCAACCTCCTCCTCTGGGGATGTGGAGGTAACTGCCAAAGTAAAGGAAACACTTGAGTAAATGAGGGATACAAAGTATATTGAAAGCAGGTGCTTCCACACAGGTGTGATTCTTCAGTTAATAAATTAACATCCAATCGTGCTTAGGGTCATTTATGAAAATGCCCAGTTGCCCATTATTTTGGCTAGATGAAGAGATCTCAGTGACTTTGAAAAAGGGGTCTCAAAGGAGCATAGGGGGTTTAAAGGGTGTGTGTTTTTTAGTCACCAGATCTCAACCCAATTAATCGCTTATAGGAGATTCTGGAACGCCTTTTCCACCACCATCAACTGATGGAATTTCTCATGGAAGAATGGTATCACATCCCTACAATAGAGTTCCAGACACTGAAGCTGTTCTGGTTCCTGGTGGCACAACTGTTTCCTTTATGTTGGTGTACCCTGTATATGCTATACATAAGAGTAACATGGTCCCTATCTTTCAACTAGGCAAGTCAGTTAAGAACAGATTCTTATTTTCAATGACGGCCTAGGAACAGTGGGTTAACTGCCTGTTCAGGGGCAGAACGACAGATTTGTACCTTGTCAGCTCGGGTTTGATCTTGCAACCTTTCGGTTACTAGTCCAACACTCTAACCACTAGAATTCCTGCCGCCCCACAACTCACTCTGTGTGTTGAGTGACAGGCACAGACCGTTCCCTAGACAGACGTCTATACACAGCCAGTAATCTGTCCTCTACAGGACCCCATTCTCACTGACAGGGTAATGCGTCAATGTCGTCCTAGAGGGAGACGGACGGACGGTCAAAAAGACACTGCCTGAGTCTCACACAGAGACAGAGGCCCTCTCTCACTTTAGATTCCTCACAGACAGACCTACTACAGTGCCTTGCGAAAGTATTCGGCCCCCTTGAACTTTGCGACCTTTTGCCACATTTCAGGCTTCAAACATAAATATATAAAACTGTATTTTTTTGTGAAGAATAAACAACAAGTGGGACACAATCATGAAGTGGAACGACATTTATTGGATATTTCAAACTTTTTTAACAAATCAAAAACTGAAAAATTGGGTGTGCAAAATTATTCAGCCCCCTTAAGTTAATACTTTGTAGCACCACCTTTTGCTGCGAGTACAGCTGTAAGTCGCTTGGGGTATGTCTCTATCAGTTTTGCACATCGAGAGACTGACATTTTTTCCCATTCCTCCTTGCAAAACAGCTCGAGCTCAGTGAGGTTGGATGGAGAGCATTTGTGAACAGCAGTTTTCAGTTCTTTCCACAGATTCTCGATTGGATTCAGGTCTGGACTTTGACTTGGCCATTCTAACACCTGGATATGTTTATTTTTGAACCAATCCATTGTAGATTTTGCTTTATGTTTTGGATCATTGTCTTGTTGGAAGACAAATCTCCGTCCCAGTCTCAGGTCTTTTGCAGACTCCATCAGGTTTTCTTCCAGAATGGTCCTGTATTTGGCTCCATCCATCTTCCCATCAATTTTAACCATCTTCCCTGTCCCTGCTGAAGAAAAGCAGGCCCAAACCATGATGCTGCCACCACCATGTTTGACAGTGGGGATGGTGTGTTCAGCTGTGTTGCTTTTACGCCAAACATAACGTTTTGCATTGTTGCCAAAAAGTTCAATTTTGGTTTCATCTGACCAGAGCACCTTCTTCCACATGTTTGGTGTGTCTCCCAGGTGGCTTGTGGCAAACTTTAAACGACACTTTTTATGGATATCTTTAAGAAATGGCTTTCTTCTTGCCACTCTTCCATAAAGGCCAGATTTGTGCAATATACGACTGATTGTTGTCCTATGGACAGAGTCTCCCACCTCAGCTGTAGATCTCTGCAGTTCATCCAGAGTGATCATGGGCCTCTTGGCTGCATCTCTGATCAGTCTTCTCCTTGTATGAGCTGAAAGTTTAGAGGGACGGCCAGGTCTTGGTAGATTTGCAGTGGTCTGATACTCCTTCCATTTCAATATTATCGCTTGCACAGTGCTCCTTGGGATGTTTAAAGCTTGGGAAATCTTTTTGTATCCAAATCCGGCTTTAAACTTCTTCACAACAGTATCTCGGACCTGCCTGGTGTGTTCCTTGTTCTTCATGATGCTCTCTGCGCTTTTGACGGACCTCTGAGACTATCACAGTGCAGGTGCATTTATACGGAGACTTGATTACACACAGGTGGATTATATTTATCATCATTAGTCATTTAGGTCAACATTGGATCATTCAGAGATCCTCACTGAACTTCTGGAGAGAGTTTGCTGCACTGAAAGTAAAGGGGCTGAATAATTTTGCACGCCCAATTTTTCCGTTTTTGATTTGTTAAAAAAGTTTGAAATATCCAATAAATGTTGTTCCACTTCATGATTGTGTCCCACTTGTTGTTGATTCTTCACAAAAAAATACAGTTTTATATCTTTATGTTTGAAGCCTGAAATGTGGCAAAAGGTCGCAAAGTTCAAGGGGGCCGAATACTTTCGCAAGGCACTGTATATGTAGAAACCATCTCTAATAACTTTTCTGCTCCTTTGACCACAGATGAGAGGTGCTCTTCTTTCTCCTCCCTCTTTCCTCCCTTCTCACACCCCCACCCTTCTCACACCCCCACCCTTCTCATACACCCCCACCTTTCTCATACACCCCCACCCATCTAACACCCCCACCCTTCTCACACCCCCACCCTTCTCATACACCCCCACCTTTCTCAGACACCCCCACCCATCTCACACCCCCACCCTTCTCATACACCCCCACCTTTCTCATACACCCCCACCCATCTCACACCCCCACCCTTCTCATACACCCCCACCCATCTCATACACCCCCACCTTTCTCATACACCCCCACCCGTCTCACACCCCCAACTTTCTCATACACCCCCACCCTTCTCATACACCCCAACCCGTCTCACACCCCCACCTTTCTCATACACCCCCACCTTTCTCACACCCCCACCCTTCTCACACCCCCACCCTTCTCATACACCCCCACCCATCTCACACCCCCACCCTTCTCACACCCCCACCCTTCTCATACACCCCCACCCATCTCACACCCCCACCCTTCTCATACACCCCCACCCATCTCACACCCCCACCCTTCTCACACCCCCACCCTTCTCATACACCCCCACCCATCTCACACCCCCACCCTTCTCATACACCCCCACCCATCTCACACCCCCACCCTTCTCACACCCCCACCCTTCTCATACACCCCCACCCATCTCACACCCCCACCCTTCTCATACACCCCCACCCATCTCACACCCCCACCCTTCTCACACCCCCACCCTTCTCATACACCCCCACCCATCTCACACCCCCCCCCATCGCACACCCCCACCCTTCTCACACCCCCACCCATCTCACACCCCCACCCTTCTCACACCCCCACCCTTCTCATACACCCCTACCCTTCTCATACACCCCCACCCGTCTCACACCCCCACCCGTCTCATACACCCCCACCCATCTCACACCCCACCCTTCTCATACACCCCCACCCATCTCACACCCCACCCATCTCATACACCCCCACCCGTCTCACACCCCCACCTGTCTCATACACCCCCACCCATTTCACACCCCCACCCTTCTCATACACCCCCACCCGTCTCACACCCCACCCTTCTCACACCCCCACCCTTCTCATACACCCCCACCCTTCTCATACACCCCCACCCGTCTCACACCCCCACCTGTCTCATACACCCCCACCCATCTCACACCCCCACCCTTCTCATACACCCCCACCCGTGTCACACCCCACCCTTCTCACACCCCCACCCTTCTCATACACCCCCACCCGTCTCACACCCCACCCTTTTCACACCCCCACCCATCTCTCCCCCCACCCTTCTCATACCCCCACCCATCTCAGACAGGGGGTTTCTTCCTGGGAAAGGAGGGGCAGGTTGTCAGGTGGCCCCCAGAGCATTGATTCCCAGCAGCATACCACCCTTCATCCCACTGCTGGCTTGCTTTTGAAGCTAAGTAGGGTTGATTCTGGTCAGTGACTGGATGGGAGACCAGATGCTGCTGGAAGTAGTGTTGGAGGGCGAGTAGGAGGCACCCTTTCCTATACTCTAAAAAAAACATCCCAATGTAGGATTGTTAACCCTAGTGTCCTACGATAAATTCCCAATCTGGCCCGCATACCATCATGGCCATCTAATCATCCCAAGTTTACAATTGGCTCATTCATCTCCTTTCCCCTGTAACTATTCCCCAGGTCGTTGATGTAAATGAGAACGTGTTCTCAGTCAATTTACCTGGTAAAATAAGGGTTCAAAAAATACATTCAATAAAAGATCAGGTGACCCCTGTGGGCTTTCCTTCTCAAGATGTTTTTATTTTATTTAGAAGATGCTGTTATCCAGAGCCACTTACAGGATAAATGAGGGTAAAGTGCCAG